>NW_025110129.1:138337-181623 GCF_011392965.1 Frieseomelitta varia
ATGCTCGAAGAGGTGGCACGACAAAGTCGGCCGCTGAGCTGTTCTCCTAATACATATGATTTTCAAAAAATCTTTAAGCCGGAATATCTCTTGAAAGAGATGAAACTTTTGGCCGAAAGTTTAGATTTTCTTTTTGGAGAATATATGGCTCGGAGAGGTTTTCCTTTTTCTCTCTCTCTCTCTCTAAGGAATATTATACAGTAATATGTAGTACGGCGATAATGCAGAGTGTATAATAGTAGTATTGTCAGTACTCATAGCAGTAAGAGTAGTTGTAAGGGGCTATTCGTAATTGAGAAGTGACAATAAATGACAACTTGTAAATGATAGTAGAAATAGCTCTAACGATTGGATGATAAAGATAGCAATAGTATGAATGTGTATCAAGAATGGTGTTAGTTTGTCACCCAGAGGAATAGTGGTTAACAGCAGTGTTAATAAGAATTTATACAGTAATATAATAAATATAATAATAACTATAATAATAATGGAAATAATAATAATATGACAAGCAATGAAGACAGTGATGAACATAATGACAATGACTGTTTGGTGAATGGATATCAATCAGAATAGTAATAATGATAAGTAATAACGAAGATAAAGAAAATAAAGTAAAGAGCAATAGCGGCGGTGGATAAGAGAGAATACAAAGATAATTGTAGCAGTAAATGTTGAAAAGAAGTAAAATCCGTCAATTCCGCCGATGAGGCGAAACGACTTGTCCGCATACATATTCATGCTACTTTTTTGAGCGTACGTTGCATGTTCGATAACGTTGCATTTTTCACGAGGATGAAACTCGAGGATTTCATCCTCGGTTCGGTAAAGACATCTTTGCTAATGACTTTAATCGTTTTATTGTCGTGATAAATTCGACAGAGTAACTCAGCGTCCAGTCTGCTTCGTAGGTGGTCAGACAAGAGTATGAGAGCACTCTCATCATCGTGTATGTATTATATTATAATATTTATCGAGGCACTTCCAAATTATTGGAACTATCTGGTTGTTGGATTACGTTTCGCTCAATGGACTATACCGCAATCATGCAAATTTAATTTACGACTTGCAGAGTTTATTCAATAATTATATAAACGTATGAATAATATATCCACGTATATTTACATTGCAAATGTATTATGAATTGTATCGAATAAACATTCTGCTCGTGATACTGTTCGAAAGGAAATGTTATTCTGTGGTGGAAGTTTTATATTATAACATTATAATTGTTATTAATTTGCAGCCTACTAATCGAAATTTTATGATGGTTATTCATACAATGAAATTTTGTAGTAAAAATTTGACTCGTAAAAGTACGTATTAACGAAATAGACATTTTGATATTTTGATCAGAATGTTTGAATAGTTATTTTGTATTGAAAAAGTGTATCTATTCACATGTTTGATGTATTTATTCTGTGTTAAGGAATGTCTCGCATGTTTCATTTGTATTTATCTGAACTAATGTATTTATTTAATATATAAATCAATACATACACACTTTTTATAACGTCTGTCCATACTTGTTACTTTTTAAATATCACATAAACTAATATCAAATTAGCTTCAAGCCGTTTGACACAGCATTTAATTGAATTATTTATTTCGCATAATATACGATATGAAATTTATTTATTCGAAACACCTCGTTACGTTAATCAAATCCTGTTGATTATTCCTTTCATAATGGAAAAATCAATATTATTACAGTTATAGTTGACATCTCGATCCAAATCCGCCAAATATTTAAATGCTTGCAAACAATGGTGCGCCCCATGTCGAGTTGACGAAGCCGATGATATCGATGAACGATAAGGATTATCGGGACGGTTGCACCCCGCGGTGAGACACAGTCTACCGAAGCGTGCTTATTACGCTTCGTTTCGTTCGCATTGTCCGATTTGATCTGCGGAGGAGCCTCCAATTTGTTCGTGGGCAAGACAATGCACCCACGAAGGAGGGCGGAGGGTCGAACAACGCGGCCATTTGCACGGGTTGTTTCCTACGAAGACTTTATCAGCCAGTTTAGTCGTCGACGAAATTTTAAATCAATTTCAAATTCACATTTCAATCAATTTTATTGAAACTTGGTACTGATTATAATTCCAATTTTATTCTGAATTCTAATCCAGGCTGCCAATTTCATTTGGACTCAGAAATCTATTATTTGGACTTGTTTCAATCTTATTTGGATACAATGAAATTTTATTTATAATAATTTTTTTATTATAATTTAATATAATTATATAATTTTATTTATTATTATAATTTATTCACCCTTACAATTTTATTTAAACGTATTCCAATTCTATTTGGACACTGAAATTTTACTTAATATAATTATTTACTATAATATAATTATATAATTTTATCTATTATTATGATTTATTCCAATTTTATTTGGATTTATTCCAATTTTATTATAATTTATTCCAATCTTATTTGGACACTGAAATTTTATTTATTATAATATAATTATATAATTTTATTTATTATTATAATTTATCCATCCTTACAATTTTATTTAGACTTATTCCAATCTTATTTGGATAATGAAATTTTATTTATTATAATTATTTATTATAATGTAATATGACTATATAATTTTATTTATTATTATAATTTACCCACTCTTACAATTTTATTTGGACTTATTCCAATCTTATTTGAACACTGAAATTTTAATCCAGCCTTCCAATTTTATTTGGACTCAAAAATCTATTTTATTTGGACTTGTTTCAATCTTATTTGGACACTGAAATTTTATTTATTATAATTATTTATTATAATATAATATAATTATATAATTTCATTTATTATTATAATTTATCCACCCTTACAATTTTATTTGGACCAAATATCTTATTTGGATATTGAAATTTTAATCCAGTCTTCCAATTTTATTTGGAGTCAAAAATCTATTTTATTTGAACTTGTTTCAATCTTATCTGGACACTGAAATTTTAATCCAGCCTTTCAATTTTATTTGGACTCAAAAATCTATTATTTGGACTTGTTTCACTCTTATTTGAATACTGAAATTTTATTTATTATAATTATTTATTATAACATAATATAATTATATAATTTTATTTATTATGGTAATTTATCCACCCTTACAATTTTATTTGGACTTATTCCAATCTTATTTGGACACTGAAATTTTAATCCAGCCTTCCAATTTTATTTGGAGTCAAAAACCTATTATTTGGACTTGTTTCATTCTTATTTGGACACTGAAATTTTATTTATTATAATTATTTATTATAATATAATATAATTATATAATTTTATTTATTATTATAATTTATCCACCCTTACAATTTTATTTGGACCAAATATCTTATTTGGATATTGAAATTTTAATCCAGTCTTCCAATTTTATTTGGAGTCAAAAATCTATTTTATTTGAACTTGTTTCAATCTTATTTGGACACTGAAATTTTAATCCAGCCTTTCAATTTTATTTGGACTCAAAAATCTATTATTTGGACTTGTTTCAATCTTATTTGAATACTGAAATTTTATTTATTATAATTATTTATTATAACATAATATAATTATATAATTTTATTTATTATGGTAATTTATCCACCCTTACAATTTTATTTGGGCTTATTCCAATCTTATTTGGACACTGAAATTTTAATCCAGCCTTCCAATTTTATTCGGAGTCAAAAATCTATTATCTGGACTTCAAATTCTTAATAAAACGATTCTTATCAACTTCACTCGCTATTCTAATTTCGCCAAACAAAAAAAAAAAAAAAAATAAAAAAATAAAATTCCATCGAACGTCACTGAAAGTTCGAAGCGAAATGAAATCCGCTGGCACGCGAAATCGTCTGGAAACGAGGCTGTCGACGAGACTCATTCCATCCTAATGACGAGGCCAGAGTCACGGAAAAATGCAATTTCTAGCCGGATCATAAATATCCATCCAACGAATGGAACGTGCGCAAAACGAACGATATACCTTCCACGAACCGTGAAAGCACGCCTGAAAACAGCCGGCTTCGTTCTTCGGCCGAAGAAGCGAGGAGGCCAGGCTCTTTTCTTAGGAGCCGCGCATTCCTCGAATTAATCAAACCGATAACCGATCTGTCGATCCGTAAGTAATTAATCTTCGATGGCAAAACGAGCAAACAGGAGAGATCCATTTTTCTTGCCGTTTCATCCATCATCCGCGAGATGCTAGAAACGAAAGAAGACGAAATAAATACTTGGCTAGCGTCGGTGAAGTTTTCACTCTCCGAAAGTTTGCGAATCGGATTGATAAGAGTTCGTTTGAATCCGCGACAGTTGGAGACCGGTTCGTCAGGAATGTGATTTAGAATACAGAAACTTTTCATGTGTGAAATGCGTTGTGCTGGATGTGTTGTACATGGAGGAAATGGAATAAACAGTGAGAAATGAGAATTGCCACGTTTGAGGAAAATAAACGAGGAATTGTTTTTTTTTTTTTTTTTTTAATAAACCAATTATTCTAATTGATGAAAGAAATTTTTCGAACCCACGTGAACTCGCTGTTCTTGAAAATATTTTCAATTCTTCGAAGTACAATTTGAAGTACATTTGAAAAGACACGAGAAAATCACTCGTTTCTGCAACTTCAAGAAATTTTACAGATTTCACAGAATCTTTAGGGCGATTCTTTAAATCGTCGATTTGTATAATAGTTCTGCTGTTATCGTAATTTATGCTAGTCCCTGAACGATTCATTAATTATTATATCGTCCTTTATAACGAAATATCGTTTTGTTGCTGCGTATCAACCAATTGATTTAATTGTCTCGAATTATAAAACTGATACACGCGTCGCGCAAACATGAGAATTCAATTTGGACGTTATTATTATACGAGTGTCGTTGGTGCATTTAAAAGTTCGTCTGTATAGTCTTCGGATTCGATTTTCGTGTCGAAGAGAGAGAGAGAGAGAGAGAGAGAGAGAGAGAGAAAGAGAGAAAGAGAAAGAGAGAAAAAAACTATCTCAGAAAATGTGTTTTCGCTGCTCTCTAATTGAGAACAGACCTGCTCAAGAGGTCTGAAAAAGTTGGTGATCAATTTCTCGTGTTTGTCATTACGGTGGCAGTATAATTATAACCGTTAGTTACACGTTCGGTCCACTACCTTTTAATTCCGTCTCTCTCCGCCGATTCCAGTTTTTATAGATCATTTGCATATTTTATTGATCGGATTCCGGGACAGACGAAACATCAGAACGCGTTTCCAGACTCTCTACGGATGCTTCCAGCGATTCTCGATTTGCTAAATTAACAAATAATACCGCTAATGCCCTCGCAGTTCCGAGAATTAACAGCTAATACACTTACAGTTATGAGATTTTTATAGCGGCGTTGCGAGATGAGAATTTTTAGTTATTTTATTCGTCGTTTAGAATTTGACGTTTTTATTCTTCTTTTATATGTCGAATGTAACATTTGTTGTTATAATTTTATAATATAAAAAAGATCTCGAATATATAATAATAATTTTATAGTTATACCTTATTATACTATAATAATTTTATTAATTTTATTAATAATTTTATTTATTTATTATACTGTAATAATAGTTTTATAGTTATTATACTATATATTTTATAGTTATTATACTATAATAATTTCATTAATTTTATTTATAATTTTATTTATTTATTATACTATAATAATTTCATTAATTTTATTTATAATTTTATTAATAATTTTATTTATTTATTATACTATAATAATTTTATTAATTATA
Organism: Frieseomelitta varia; assembly: GCF_011392965.1. Lineage (NCBI taxonomy): Eukaryota > Metazoa > Arthropoda > Insecta > Hymenoptera > Apidae > Frieseomelitta > Frieseomelitta varia. Next base: position 144,086 of record NW_025110129.1, read on the forward strand.
TTTATAATTTTATTTATTTATTATACTATAATAATTTTATTAATTATATTTATAATTTTATTAATAATTTTACTTATTTATTATACTATAATAATTTTATTTATTTATTATACTATAATAATTTTATTTTATTAATAATTTTATTAATAATTTTATTCATTTATTATACTATAATAATTTCATTAATTTTATTTATAATTTTATTAACAATTTTATTTATTTATTATACTATAATAATTTCATTAATTTTACTTATAATTTCATTAATAATTTTATAGTTATTATAAACCTCATACTGTTAATCGTGTGGACTTTCGTGTCGGATTAAAACACGCACACCCTTCCCGAACGTACCTACCTACATATCAAGATCGAACCTAACCTAGAAATGCTAACCTAACCTAAAAAAATTCTTCGTCAAACGATAGCTGACACTCGACAGAGATGCTCGTCAAATTTCACAGGTAGACGGCACAGTCCACCGTTTCCAATCGAATTCGTTCCCCATTCGCCTAAACCGAGTCTAATAACTTTCCACTAAAGACCGCGGTGACGTATAAACGAACGCACGTGTACGTAAGTAAGAGAGGACAGGTTCTACCACACTGGGACACTCTGACATTTGCCAGAGTTTAGAGATAGCCAGCGAGTGGTTCACCTATGAGAGAGCCTGTACATACTCGTTACATTTGCAATGCGTGTTGCGAGCAGATACACGCGTGCTCGCGTGCACCGGTGTCATAAGCCCTCGAGTACGCTTGTACCAAACTCGAAAGTGTTCTCCGAGAGTTATCGAGCCTCCGTGCCTCTTCTTCGAATTTTGCTCGCATTGCATTAAACGTACGGATCTTACGTACGGTAGGTTTCGTTTCTCTCTTCGCATTGAATATCTTCGTCGAGGGGTTCCGTATAAGTTGTATGTCGCAAATGTTTCAGTCATACTTTAGGTATTTGTAGATTCTGTAAAGTTGTAATATATCAACAGTTGTGCATCACTGTTGCGGTAACATATATAATAATATATATAATGATAACTTAGTTACTAATACACGATAATATATTAATAATATATTAATAACTTAGGTATTTTATATGTATATATACAAAAATATGTATAAAAATATAAATATATATATATAGTTATTATTAAATAAAAATATAAAATTAATATAAAATTATATATATATTATTATATTATAATTACATTATGTATTATATATATAATATAAAATTATATATATATATAATACCTAAGTTAACTTAAAGTAATAGTAACTTAGGTATTTATTATTTATATGTATATATAAAATAACTTAGATATTATATATATATAATACCTAAGTTATTATTACTTTAAGTTAACTTAGGTATTATATATATAATATGAGGTATTAATATATAATAACATTAATATATTAATTATATAATTAAATATAATATATATAAATATAAATATAAATATATAATGTACATAATATATTAATATTAATAATAATATTAGTTATTAATACATAATAATAACTTAGTTAATTTAATTATTATACAGAATAATTTTCCCTATTTCGTGCACAGATTTTCGAATATAATATAATACACACGTTGTACGCTCATTGCATTATTTCTTAACGTAATTTTTCATTGTAGTTCATTAATATTCTCGTGCGTATCATATTCACACGAATGCTTCTATTCGTATGTACATATATGTGTGCGTATCGCGAGCATACATATTTTCGCCGACGAAATCAATGTCCGGCCGTAAATTCGTTGCCCCGAATGAAATCGAATACATTAATCCAATCGAATCCGGTAGCAAAATCGAGTTTAAAACCGGTTAACGTTTCCAACGTCGTTGTCTGGGCAAGTGCCGGCGAAATCTCGATTCGACTTCCATTTATCGATCCGATATTTCCTGGACACGATATTATACATCTTTCATTTCTCTTTCTTTATCTTTACGTGTACTTGTGTAATTGCGAGGAAGAGAAATTTCGAGTGAATTTAGAGTGGATTTTTTTTTTTTTCTTTTTTTTTTTACGACGATCGCTTGAGTTGCTCTTCTGCGAACTCGCTGGCCGTTTTCTCATTTAAATTGTCGAGGAACGCCGGCTGCGCTTTTCCTTCGTTTCTCTGTTGTTTCAAGGTTCTTTTAGAATTATTAGTGACAAGCTACGAAACTGCTGAATCATTCAATATGTAAACATATCTTCAAATAATTTACTAATTTAGCATTTGAGTCACTGGATTCTTAAATTCTTGAATTTTTCTGGAGATGAAAATCATGGAGAGTTGCTGGGAATATTGTCGAGATTCTTTGTAGCTTCAAGTAGACAGCTTTGCGTTTTAAGATCCTTAAGAAGAGATTGAGAAAGTATTGAGAAAGTTATTGAGGTATTAATTAATAATTATATTATTCTACTTCATTATATCAATAAAGAAATTACTAGAAGTATTCTTCGAATTCTCTGTAATTTTTGGCTCAAATTAACTCTCGATTTTGACATTTAATTTCAACTGTCGAGCTCTTTGGCGGCAATTTTAAATCATCGAGATGATCGTGATTAAATTAATGACTCGATGGGTGAAAAATTATTACTAGCAACATTGTCAATTCAATTAATTCTCAATTTAAATTAATTAAATTACAAAGAAATTATTGGGGAAATTTATAATATTAAAGAATTTAGAATTTCACATTTACAATATTAATGTTATAAAATTTTATAATATTGTATAATATTAATATTATAAAATTTTATAACATTTTATATAATCTTATAATATTGTATAATATTAATATTATAAAATTTTATAACATTATATATAATTTTATAATATTGTATAATATTAATATTATAAAATTTTATAACATTTTATAACAAAATTTTTATAATATTGTATAATATTAATATTATGTTATAATATTAATATTAATATTATAACAAAATTTTTATAATATTGTATAATAATAATATTATGTTATATTAATATTAATATTATAACAAAATTTCTATAATATTGTATAATATTAATATTATAAAATTTTATAACATTTTATATAATTTTACAATATATTAATATTATAAAATTTTACCATAAAATTCTTTGTAACATTAAATGTAGAGTAGCATGATTTTGTGGTGCTCTCGAACTGTTGTTCCAATTACGTTCAAATCGAACGCTACTGATTTTTCATTATTTTGAAAAAAAAAACACACCATAGTAACGTGATCGAGTATATTGTTCCCATCAATCCAATCTTTTTCTGAAAACGCGTGAGTCACTGGTTTCTAGAGGAATGTTAACGGTAAGCACGGAAGGAAAGAAAGAAAGAAGAAAGAAAAAAAAAAGAAAGAAAAACAAAGAAGAAGAGGGGAAAAAAAGCTCGCCGGTGTGCATGCTCCAGTAGCTACTTATTTTCAATGATACATATTCATCCAGAGGAGCCACGAACGACGTGAAACGCGCGGAAGGAAGGCACCTGACTATAAATTAATCGCTTCTTGTTACTCCAACCTCTTATCTTAATAGTCTCGAAAGGCAGGGAGAACCACGGGCCACTTCAATGACTTTTTACTTTCCTCTCTCGTTTTCTCCTTTGCCTCTCGTTTGCTCTTTCGTGTCGGACGATGTCGAGAGAATTTGTTCGCTGCGTGAACATTGGGAAGGTTCTACTTCTCTTTTCATTTTGCTCGACTTACGTAATGCAGGGGGCGCTTCTTTTCTGACGTTTGTGTCTCTCGGTTTTGAAATTTCGCTGAACACGATTCGTTCGTTTTTTAAAGGTTAAATTAAACAAAGCGAAGGGGGCTCATTAATATGTTAATTCAAATGGATCGACATTAGTATTTCAAACTAAAGTTAAAGTATGTGCATACGTGTGTAGAAACAAATATATTTCGCAATTTTTGAACAAAGTATAATTAGTATTTCGAAGCAATTCGAAATTTGTCTGTCTCAAGATACTTATTTGTTTAAAAATGCTGTTCCCTTGCAACGAGTTTCATTGTAAACAAGACAGAATAATCTCACTGATTTCATATACCGTTCATATCATTTCAAATGCTTAGAATAATATACATATATACATTAAATTAAATATATATATTAATAAATATGAAATAAACGTGAAATAAATATGAAATAAATATAAATATAAAATAAATATAAAATAAACATGAAATAAATATGAAATAAATATAAATATAAAATAAATATATTAATAAATATAAAATAAATATGAAATAAATATAAAAATAAAATAAATATATTAATAAATATAAAATAAATATAAAAATAAAATAAATATATTAATAAATATAAAATAAATATAAAAATAAAATAAATATATTAATAAATATAAAATAAATATAAAAATAAAATAAATATATTAATAAATATAAAATAAATATATTAATAAATATTAAAATAAATATACATTAAATTAAATATCAGTGAATATTACTCAAAACATTACTAAATGTTATTACGTAGATAATTTCTACTAAAATTGTCAGCTGATCGAACTTTGGTGCGTAAAACTCTACTAAGCAACGAGAATTCCATCGACGGAGACTTCCAAAAATCCTACATATCCCACCTGCGGCCAGCCAGCTAAGAAACCTGTTCGTAGCCCCGATATAAAGTTCCAGCCAGCGATAATAATCGCTAGACGAGAGAAACTCTCTCAGGCTGAAAGAAACTCTCAGGTAAAACCCCTTTGATAATTTACGGACCTCTCCCCGTAAGAGAAGCTCGCGACAAGTTGCAAGTATGCATGAAAGCATGGACGAAGCGCTGACGTAAGAGATCCAAGATGGCGTTTCGGATTGAAAACGAAGCGCGGTCAGTGGAATCCCGAAGGAAATTTGCGTTTCGATGTGATTTACGCACGGTGATAAAATGCGGAGAGAAAATGCGACGAAGTTTTTTTTTCTTTTCTCGAAATGCTCTCACGAGGTTGCCACCTTGCACGAAATCGCGCGATCTCGCGGCTATAATTCACGATTCACTTGCAATTGCTTTCGGGATTTACTCATTTTTTGAGCAACGTTCTCTCGGAGCTTTCGCCATTTTTTTTTTTTTTTTTTTTCGAGATTTGCATGATTTCGAAATGTGTAGCCGCTGAAAACCAAGTAAATCACCAACGTCGTTGCACAGTTTTCGTTCGCAACGACAGCCGAGGAATGTAAATTATTGCAAATCGACGACTTGGCGAGATATATATCGCGGCGTGATAATTTCACGATTACGAAATTTATCTCCACCCTGCTGTTACTCGAAAGTGATTATCATCGGTGTAAATAATATCAAATATTCGTTTGAAACAAAAATTCAATTTCACATAAAAATGTTATTCAAAATGAAAGACTGACCTAGTTCAAGCATTCTTCGCAAATGAACACATTCATTCATACTAACTATTTCACCTCTGTCAATCTGTTACGAAATCGTTGCTCGAAACTGTTGCAGCCAGTTGGAAACACAAATTGAAAAGATTCCAATTACAGGAGGCTGAAACAAGACGTCAAACGCGATCGCGATCAACGAAAATCGGGCCGACGAAATTTCACCGATCCGCCCGATATAGACGTAAACTCGAATCGATAAAACCGATCTAGCATGCTATACCACTCCAGGGGAAAAAGAACGTGACTGATCGAATTGGTCGAGTTCCCGATCCGAATTGGCAAAGGTCTCTGGCAGAAATGAAATTCAGTGAGGTTAATACAACTCAACTGGCGAGCAAACCAGATATACTGGTAAAAGACTTGCTCGGGTTCGATTTCCGAAGCTGGGCTAAAGCGTGACAATCCCGAGTCCCGATTAATTTCGCCCCGGGGGAGAGGGGAGGGAGGCATATCCGATCGTTACATGCCCGACCGGTAACGCTCGTTACGTAAGACAAGGCAAAATTCCCGAGCGAAACGCGATTTTCCAATCGGACGACCGATTAATTTTCCAGTTAATTACTGTGTCGTTGATTAATCGACGAACAGAGTTACACTCGCACGCGTTTGATTAATTTCTGATCGACAGTGTTCTCTACTTTGTTTGTTTTTTTTTTCGTTTTATATCTCTAATATTTTAGTATTTTCTGTAGCAGTATTTTCCTTGGTTTTATAGTATTTTATAGTATTTTATATTTTATAGTAATTTATATTTTCTACAGTACTTTAGTTTTTTTCTATTTTTTATATTTTCTATTTATAGTACTTACTATAGTACTTACTACTGTAGTACTATAGTATTCACTACAGTACTATAGTATTTACTACAGTACTATAGTACTTACTGCAGTACTATAGTACTTACTGCAGTACTATAGGACTTACTGCAGTACTATAGGACTTACTGCAGTATTATAGTAGTTACTGCAGTACTATAGAACTTACTGCTGTACTATAGTACTTACTGCAGTACTATAGAACTTACTACAGTACTATAGTACTTACTACAATACTATAGTACTTACTATATATCTAAAATAAAGATATTGTAGTACTTACTTATAATACTTTAGTATATTCTAATTATATAAAGAATCTTTAGTATTTTTTAGTATTTGGCTTTTAATATTTTTCTAATCGTGTAAAATTTTGGTATTTGGTATTTGGCACTAAGCTTTTAGTATTTAGCTTTTAGTATTTCTCCAATACTAAAAGCTAAATACTAAATACTAAAACTTTTCCCAAGCTGCAAAATTTCAAATTAGATCTACATTGAAATAGAATTTCAAGATTAACTTGTTAATTACAGTGTTGGCCGTATGTCGTTCATTAATCGACGAATAGAGTTACACTCGCACGCGTTTGATTAATTTTTGATCAACAGTGTTTTCTACTTTTTCTTTTTCGTTTTATATCTCTAATACTTCAATATTTTCTATAGCACTTTGGTATTTTATAATATTTTATATTTTATAGTACCGTATATTTTCTACAGTACTTTAGTTTTTTTCTATATTTTTTTTTTCGTTTTATATCTGTAGTATTTCAGTACTTACTATAGTACTTTTAGTATTTTTTAGTATCTAGCTTTTAGTATTTTTCTAATCATATAAAATATTACATGTCTCTCTAACTATATAATTACATTAAATTACACAGTAAGTGTATAGTATAGTAGTATTTTTTAATTTAATTTAGCAAGTTTCTTTGTAGATGGCGGCGATTTGAATTAATTCCAGCTTGCGATAATTATACTCATAAATTATAATTACAATTTTGCTACAATGTGTTTTTTATTTCGTTGAATTTCTACTAACACGCAAATTGTACTTAACTTTTCATTTAGGCTGTGATTTATGTTAAATCGAATATTATCGTAAATGTCTCATTTATACTTTAATATAAATTAATCTTGTAGATTATCGAAAAACTTTTTAAATGTCAATATAAATTAAATTCAAATGTAAGTTTCAATAACAACCTTAATATTTATAACGAAAATTCTGTACAATATACTATATTAAAGATAACACAATAAAAGAAACTTCAAATCAAGTTCTGAATTTTAAATTGAAAAAAGAAAATTCAAAATTGAAATGTTCGTAATTGCTACATAAAGGTTGCGTACAAATATAACATAAAATATTCATAATAATGTAATAAGCTATAATAACATACAATAAACTATAATACATATAATAATAAAACATAAATGCCAATATAAATTAAATTCAAATGTAAGTTTCAATAACAACCTTAATATTTATAACGAAAATTCTGTACAATATACTATATTAAAGATAACACAATAAAAGAAACATCAAATCAAGTTCTAAATTTTAAATTGTAAAAGGAAAATTCCAAATTGAAATATTCGTAATTACTACATAAAAATTACGTAACATAAAATATTCATAATAATGTAATAAACTATACATGTAATAAAACATAAATATAATACAAAATATTTAAATAAAAACTGAAATACCGAAAGTTAAACCCACTCGTAGTTGGGACCTAACCGAGTCTTCGAACCTGACGAGAAGAAAGAGAGAAATATAGAGAAAGAAGGAGAAAGAGCAGATGAAGGAAAAAAGAAGAAGGGCTGCGTAATACGCGCGTGGCCCGGGGAATAGAAAACGGCAGGAAGTTGGCCGATACCAGGAGCCAAAACAAAGGAAAACCACCAAACGAGACGGAGATACGAATCTCCAAGCGTGGGACCGCCGCGTGTACAGGTATCGTGCGTCGAAGCGTTCGACGTGGCTCTAACCAGGAAATATCTGGGACGCGGTAACGACGTTCCAGGTTCTTTCTGACCCCGTAATTTCCACGCCGCGAGAGTAAGAGAATTTTGCTCCAATTTCGAGTGAATTTCGAGTTTTTCCACTGGAACGTGAAAAAAAAAAAAAAAAAAAGAAAGGAAAGAAAAGTAAAAAAACGACGACCATTGACGAAAATTAGCTGTTTGACGGATTTATATATATGTACATACAGATATGTGTGAGCCTAACAATTTTTCTCAACACTAGTTTGAAATTGAATAAATGCTAAATAATTATAATGGCCAAAAAGAAACTACTTTTGCCATGAAACAAGTGTTTGTGTTTACTCTTTCAATTGGAATCATCCTATACTCACAATTTAGGTCATCATGTATAATGGCGGATCTAAGGAAATTCGCAATTATTCAGAAACATTGTGAATTAATAATTTACTGATTACTGCAATAAGTATTGCAAAGAATATTTATAATATTCTACTGTTTTACAAAGAATATGGTAATGTTTGTAATATTCTGTTACCTTGTAAAGAATATTTATAACATTCATAAGAAATAAATACCTTTACAGAGAACATTTACAATATTTATAAAGGACAAACATTTTTACAAAGGATATTCATAATATTTGTATAATTATTACCATAATGTATAATTTTTTTTATATTCCAATAATAGTATCATTGAAGGTAATTTTATTTTCCAAAATACCACATTTACTTACCACCTTTTGAACTTTTTCTATAAATTGTATTATATATATATAATATTCTATAATTGTATATTTTCTATATATAATATTCTATAATTGTACATTTCCTATATATAATATATTCTATAACTGTATATATTCTACACAATACTCTATAACTTTATATATATAAGTATATCTTTATATATATAATATTTTACAACTGTGTATCTTCTATATATAATATTCTATAACTGTATATCTTCTATATATAATATTCTATAACTGTATATCTTCTATATATAATATTTTATAACTGTATATCTTCTATATACAATATTTTATAACTGTATATCTTTTATATATAATATTTTATAATTTTACATCTTCTATATATAATATTCTATAACTGTATATCTTCTATATATTCTACAACTGTGTATCTTCTATATATAATATTCTATAACTGTATATCTTCTATACACAATATTCTATAATTGTATATCTTCTATATATAATATTCTACAACTGTATATCTTCTATATACAATATTCTATAACTGTATATCTTCTATACACAATATTCTATAACTGTATACCTTCTATATATAATATTCTATATCTATAAATCTATAAATATTCTATATCTTCTACAAATTGTACTATAATGATAAAAAGAATCGAACGTCTTCCGCAACAGGGAGCACAATGTATTGTAGCGTTACAGAATAACGGCGGTCAGTTGCGTCCGTTGTTATTTTTCTCATTTTTAACTCTGTTGGATTCGGGGGTGATTTTGCTCGATAGAACAAAGCGACTAAGATCCGAATGGCAGTTATTACTGTCCAATAACGACTTTTGTTTTCCTCTTTACCGAGTTCAGGGTAGGAACGCGGCGCCTTTGACTGTACGTACTTCCCTCTTCTTCTTTTTATCATGTTCTACGCCGAGTAGACGATAGGGTGAGTTAATGTAGCTGTTACAATATAGCTAATGGCGGGTTTGCTTCGGTTTTGTGGCGGAGATGATGATACAAGAGTTAAGAACGAACTCTGTGCAGAGTGATGACGGGTAGAAGTGTACTGGATTGAAGGGTAGAACAGCGATTTATCGTTAAAAGGATGGTAGGAAGGTATTCTTTCGTACGTGGTTTGTAGAATTGATCCTTCGAGATGGATGGATAACGATTTGTGTATTATTCACGATTCGCCATTGACATTTAGGTATTAGTTAAACGTGAAAGTGTTACACGAAATTTTATAATTCATTTGCACTTACGTTGCGCAAAAAGGTTTGTAGGAAATTTATTTAGTAATCTTTTCATTTTTAAATTTGCCCTCGACATTTCTGTTAATGTCTATAAGAAATCCAGAGGCACGGAAATGTATGGGATACATTTAATAAGTGAGATATTAATTTCTGGATTTTTGGCAGCTACGAATTTCCAGTTAAATTTGACAGAAAATTTTCACAATTCATTTTAATGAGCGATGGCGTTAAAGTGAGTATAGAAGTACTCTTGTAGTCTAATTGTCAAAAATATTGATTATTTAAAGTTTCTTAATATTAATGATTCCGTTTTAAATAACAAGCATTGTTATACGTATTTACATTACTGAATTTATTCAATAAATTGGTACAGTTCACAGTTAAAAAGAATTCAAGTTCTTTTGACTATCCGATTATTTATTTGACTAATTATTTGATTACTTATTATTTACTTATATAATGTTTCTTACCAATTTCGAAATTTCACTCTACTGAAGAGAAGTGTATAATTATTCAATGGATATTTGGAAAGTTAAGCGCAATTATGGAAACTGAAATCATAAAATTATGATGATTACGCCAAGTATTACTCAATATTTAATTTATTCTCGTTTTCACAATTTCACACAAGTTTCGTAACATTTCATGAACATAATTCTGTAACCTGCAAGGAGAAAATCGAACGACTATCATTGAATCAAGACAAATTGGAAGAAAAAAGAGAAAATGGAACTACAAATTTAAAGAAAATTTAATTTCTCTGACACAACTGTGATAATCCGCGAATAAATTTACCTTCAACCATTTAATTTTGCATGATGTTCGAATATTTTTACAACGTAAAAATTACTCTAATTACTCTTCTGTTGGATCGTTTATAAAATTATAGCTGCGTGATAAACGAAACATTTCTCCATTACTTTTATCTAGAATGAAAAACATTAAGAATCTTTTATCACATGAACAATAAATGAATTAATATTAATACATAAATAATAATAAACAAATGTATAAATTATACCAATATACAAATAATACGATGAAAAATATTTTTATCCTATGTTAAATGCAATTTAATTAAATTTCAATTTAATCAAAGGTATTACAAACTCATCATTGTTACATTCTTTGGTCATCAATTCTGTATAGATCATCTAGATTCTTTTCCTCTGACCCTAATTTTAAATTAAAACCTGTTACCGTTAGCCGAAATTAGAAACTCTTTCGCTTTTATTCTTCAATCTTTGAACGAAAGAACTCTCGCCGTCTTTTCGTGGCACAGTGGTCCAGCGAACATGATTCACGTATATATATATATATATATACACACGATTTCTGAAGGGATCACGAAGGTCATTAATTTCTACCTAGAAGGTTCACTGGCCTGGAACACCTTGAAGGAATTAGGGGGTCGCTTACCTGCGTTCCTCAAACTCTAACTCTTTCAGGAAAAGAAAAAAAAAAGGATGGAGTCACGAAAGGCTTGGAAAACGAGCTATCGAAATGGGAACACCAGTTATTTTCTACCGTGCGGTTTATAATACATTAATATTCTTTCTAAAAAAAGAGTATAATAAATAATGCACGTGTCTTTACATTAAATATTAAAAATATTATAATCAATATCGTCTTCGGATAATTATATTATATTATTACTTTTGGAAATTCCTACAATTGGTATCTTTTATAGAAAAGAGAATTGAAATATAATATCTTTCATCAGTGATAATACTTTGCAGTGCAATCAATATGATGATGTAATATGTTTTTAATTCTATGTACACATATGCGTTTTATAATTTGTGTGTGTTTCTAAATTTTTGTTCCAAACTCGACCAATGTAATCATGATAGACGTGATCTCAAAATTTCAAAGTATATATAATTAATATAAATATAATCAACAGTATTATATTACAATTTAAATGTAAATTTAACCATATGCATATATATTTAAATGTAACATAATAATACTAAACATAAATTCTATATATTATTATTACACTAACTTACATCTATAATAAATATTCAAATATATATTTAAACATAATTAAAAATAATAATATACATATTATATTATAATATTAAATATAAATTAGATTTATATTACTACTATCATTGTACACGTTATTTTTACATACATAAAACAATACAAAATTGTTTAACCCTAACCTAAACCTAGCTTAAACCTAACCGACATGACTTTTGTATCTATAGTAAGTGTGTCCAAATAGTTTTGTTAAACCTACCAAACCTGAACTTTCAATAGAATCCAATTATACATATTCATTGTACACGTTATTTTTACATACATAAAACAATACAAAATTGTTTGACCCTAACCTAAACCTAGCTTAAACCTAACCGACATCACTTCTGTATCTATAGTAAGTATGTCCAAATAGTTTCGTTAAACCTACCAAACCTGAACTTTTAATACAATCCAATTACACATATCCATTGTACACGTTATTTTTACACACATAAAACAATACAAAATTGTTTAACCTAACCTAAACCTAGCTTAAACCTAACCCACATGACTTTTGTATCTATAGTAAGTGTGTCGAAATAGTTTCGTTAAACCTAATCCAAACCCGAACTTTCAATACAATCCAATTACACATATCCATTGTACACGTTATTTTTACATACATAAAACAATAAAAAATTGTTTAATCCTAACCTAAACCTAGCTTAAACCTAACTGACATGACTTCTGTATCTATATAGTAAATATCTATATAGTATCTATATAGTAAATGTGTCTAAATAGTTTCGTTAAACCTAACACATATCCATTGTACACGTTATTTTTACACACATAAAACAATACAAAATTGTTTAACCCTAACCTAAACCTAGCTTAAACCTAACCCACATGACTATTGTATCTATAGTAAGTGTGTCGAAATAGTTTCGTGAAACCTAACCCACAAACCCGAACTTTCAATACAATCCTATTACACATATCCATTGTCTCTCGACTGTGTAACTGTCCATCGCGACTTTTCTCCATCAATCGATATATCCGCGAGGATATCTTTTTCTTTTTTCTATCGCGGGATCGATCGTACAATTTCGGCATTGTTGAACGTAACGAACCGCGCGCCCACGCACGGCACCAGGATCGGCGAGATCGAGAGAATCGAGATCGCCCGGCGGAGATAACGCCGCGCAAACGATGAACGGGACCACCGATATCGAACAGTGTTCGCATTCGGCATAAAGTCGTCAATTATCGGGGACAAGCGGAACCAAGCGGCGGAGGATGCGCGCGCCAGGCGAGTATAACGAGCCCAGGCCGCCTCGAGATGCTCTGCGCTGCGAACGCAAGCGACTAATGATGGCCGAGCGATCCTGTGTATCGAAATTCATGTTTTATGTATGCCGGGTAACGATTTCGGGATCGAACGGTCGACGGTTGACTCTCTCACCGTCTCTTGCGACGACGCGCGGAACGTGGAATCCCTTCGATTCTGCTTTGACGAGGGGGGAAATTATAGAAATGATACGTCCTGTCTTTATTATTATTATTATTTTTTTTACTACTTCCTGTCTTTATTATTATTACTTTTTTTTTTTACTACTTTCGTTACGTCCTGTCTTTATTATTATTAGTTTTTTTACTATTTCCTGTCTTTATTATTATTATTTTTTTCTACTTTCGTTACGTCCTGTCTTTATTATTATTATTTTTTTCTACTTTCGTTACGTCCTGTCTTTATTATTATTATTTTTTTTTTACTACTTCCTGTCTTTATTATTATTATTATTATTTTTTTTTTTTCACTACTTTCGTTACGACGAAAAATTAGTGAATTCGTGTGCGAAGAAATTAGAATTGCGCGGCGGGAGATTCCTTTGAATTGGAGAAATGTGTTGACCAACTGCGGACCATAACGAGCGACCGAACCGTATAGAACGAAACGATAGATTGGAGATGTTTGATATTCTAGTCGGGTGACTTGTGACTTCAGTTCTCATATTAATTCCGATTCTTATTAGTGGTTTGTACGTACATGTTACGTTAGTTATCGATTAAATGGAATTTAATAATATAATTATTTTTAATAATATAATTAAATATATATATTATTTTAAATATATATAATATAAATAATATTATTTTTAATAATATAATTAAATATATATAATATTATTTTAAATATATATAATATATACAATATTATTTTAAATATATATAATATAAATAATATTATTTTTAATAATATAATTAAATATATAATTTTCAGTGAATTTCTAGAATCTAGAGTGAAGGATTCTTTCATTTTCTTTCGTCGGACGAAGGTTTAATAGCTTTGATTTGCTATTTTCAGTATCTGTTTGCTTTTAACTGATAAATAAAATATTTTTAGTACCCACTAGCTTTGATTTTAATAGAAGGTTGAGGGAATGTTAATTTTGAGTATATATTAATTATTAAGTCAATGATCGCAACAAATGAAATTTAATCATACATAAATCTCCAGCCTTCACTGCTTCAGTGAAAGATCCGATAGATATGTTTTTAATTAACATTCCAGTTTCAGGTGTCACCTAATTCCAAGCTTCAATAATTTAATTAACAAAATCGTAGAATTAATTTTTTATTTTCTGTTCAATATCAATACGAATTTCCAAAATCACTGACAATTTGATACTGAATCCGAAAGATCTGTTTCTTCAAGGTGCTGTTTCTCGTATTACCATTAATTCCTGGCTAATTTAATAACAAGATCAAAGAATGAATATTTTTTTATTTCCTATTAAATACAGTTCCAAAGTGTTTGACATTATTTTCAGTTGTTCGTCAAAGTTGCTAACGATCGCAGCAGGGGAATTACGGATTAAACAGAATTTAATTAAGTTTGCTCAGAAGTGAACTGAATTTCTAGAGCGTTCACTAGTTCAATAGAGAGTTTAACGATAGGAAGGACAGCGACGCCTTTGTTCCTGAAGGAAGACAATCGCTTCTTTGTCTATTCAGAGACGAGAAGAGAAAATGAGCAAGGTTGATTTTGCTGCGCGGCGAGGTAAAAAAAGATTTGGAAGAGATAGTCAATATGTACCACATAATGCTGTTATTATCGAAGTTACAGTTTTCATTTCGTCAGGGAATAATTAGTATAGATACCAATCAGAAGGAAGTGGTCATGAGAAAAGAACCAATCAGATTCACTTGCGTCTTTCATCAAGAAATATTATTATTCTTTTTCAACTTCGGTTAATTTCATTTCTTTGATTGTCTTTAAACAAGGTATTAAATTTCTATATTTATATTTAAATTTCATTAAGTAAATATCATAATAAAATTTCTGGTTTCAGCCATTCGTTTATCACTAGGACAAATATTTAACTTTTACAAAAACTTTGTTTTTATACTTTTTGATTTACTCTGTATAATTTTTAGATTCGTAAAAATGAATAAAAATATAAATTTGGATATTAATAATATAATTTTTGTGCAATGTATTTAGCAACAGTAGAGTTTTCTGAGCTAGATAGTACTATAAAATAAAAAATACGCTTTTATTATAGTTATTATTATATTTTATTATAGTTATTATTATATTTATTATATTATTCCTACGTATTATTATACTATTTTATTTATGAAATTACCAATGAAAGTTTATGAAATAAATATGATAAAATAAAAGTATATTCTTTCATTTTATTTTACACTGTACTAATGTCACCTAATTCGAAAATTTCTACCATGTTATCTACTGTGTTTGGAAATCTTTAATTTATTATTTTAACGTAGCATGTATTTTTGTTTCTACTATATTTGGAAATCGTTAATTTATTATTTTTACGTAGCATATATTTTCGTATCATATCGCTGTCATATTTGACAATTTATTAGCGAACCTCTTCTAAATAATAGTTTGTAAAAATTCAATAAACAGGCAAAAGTGTATTATTCTTTCATTAGTTCAGCTGTCTGTCAAATAACTCACCCGGTGTATCAACGCGCCTCGACGGAAAGAACTATCGACATTTCGAGTGACGTTCGTAACGAAATCTCGCAACGTAATCTGGTCGTGCAAGTTCGCACGCGAGGCATTTTTATGGAAACCGAACGGCTCAAACGTCGCGCAAACAACATCAAAACACGATGGAGACGTTTTCTTCCTACATGGAGTTGAGATCGGATTTGGCTGGAATTCGACGGGATAAAGTTGTACGCGCACGATGTTTATAGGGTTCTGTCGCGTGTTAATATGTTTTTTGCCCATGTTCAGGTGTCGCCTAAGCGTAATTGCCTTTCAGTGTATTCGTTAATTTACGATTAACTACGATTTAATTAATTAATTAATAAATAACGAAATGCCACGGCCCCTGCATTTTCGCTAAATATTTTTTCAAACATTTGCATCTTTATATTTTCGAATGCAACGTTTATATTTTTAGAAATTATGTTCATATAGAAATGTAAAATGTGAAAACCAAATCTGTCTTCGCGTAGTTGTAAAAATAACTATAACTACAAAGAAACTAATATAAAAATTATTGCGAATGTATGCAAGTATTACATTTCCGTCTTTTCGTCTCTCTTCTCGTACAGTTCTTGAATTATCGAACTAAGAAAATTGCAAATCAGCAATAGTATAAAATACGAAATGTATAACAAAATTCATTAATAGTATAAAAACCATTAACATCAATAGTATATAATCCTGATATAAAAACTAAACCTTGTCGATACATATTTACGATTAGTTGAATATTCACTGTATCACTGACATTGTTTCAGTACGTCATGGAATTTTTTGACAAAAGGGCGAAATTGTCGGACGAATTATTCGATGAAATACCACTTCCATGGTAAATTTCTTTTTTTTAAACTTCGCAATCCGATACAAAGATTGCACTGTCCTTTTTCTCTATCTCTCTCCTATCGTACGGTTCATTTGACAGCGGAAATTGTAATGCGCGAGTTACGACAATCTCCCAGAACGTCGCACAATATTTTCGTAAGGGTAGACAAAGATCTCGATGGTACGAAAACGAGCTGTGTCACAGAGAGCTGTAAAATACCTCTAAAACCTGATAAAACACCCGATAAAACGCCCGGAAGATAACGGAATTCCAACGTAATGCGATATCGTACTTGCGCCGCGCGAGTACTCACGTTCGACAGCGTCGATTGGGAGCTGGATAAAACACGCGGCGAGACCGATTTAACGTATTCCTACCTTCGGGCTCTAGAGAAGGAAAACTCGGAAAGAACAAGTTTCCATATTACCCACTTTCCACCTATTATCGTTCCTCGATTCCTCTATCCTGCGGCGCGGCTGAAAAATTCAATTGATCGTTGCGAGAGAAAGAGAGAGAGAGAGAGACTGGTCTCGACCAGAGCGATTTCTCTGCTCGCGATTCACTCGAAGAATGCTCGACGACGTTTGAAGATGTTTGAAGTTGAGCTAAACGGTGTAATTTCGAAGTAGGTATGTCAGTTAAACTCGAACTAGAATTTCAATCGGTTAGATTATATAATAGGATAAATTTTCAGTTGTTTGAAGATGTTTGAAGTTGAATTAAACGGCAATTTCGAGGTAGGTATGCCAGTTAATCTCGAAGTAGGATAAATTCTATAATAAGATTTATTTAATTGAATTTTATTTCGATTGATTCAGATGTTTGAAGATGTTTGAAGTTGAATTAAACGGCAATTTCGAGGTAGGTATGTCAGTTAATCTCGAAGTAGGATAAATTCTATAATAAGATTTATTCAGTTGAATTTTATTTCGATTGATTCAGATGTTTGAAGATGTTTGAAGTTGAATTAAACGGCAATTTCGAGATAGGTATGTCAGTTGAACTCGAAGTAGGATAAATTCTATAATAAGATTTATTCAGTTGAATTTTATTTCGGTTGATTCAGATGTTTGAAGATGTTTGAAGTTGAATTAAACGGCAATTTCGAAGTAGCTATGTCAGTTAATCTCGAAGTAGGATAAAGTCTATAATAAGATTTATTCAGTTGAATTTTATTTCGGTTGATTTGGATGTTTGAAGATGTGTGAAGTTGAGTTAAACGATGTAATTTAATGAAATAGATATGCCGCAGTGGAATTTTATTCTACTGTAATTATAAAAATTCTTAATTATTCTCAATAAATCACTCATCGAAGAAATGATTTCGATTTACTTATTCACTTATTCATTCATCGAGTTTTTACAAGCCAATCTCTCGAACAGCAAACTAAATTATGTCAGTGTAACAACCTTCTTCGACAACCATACGCATAATTCATCCGAGGTTAAATAATCGAAATTATCGCTATGACAATCGACCGTAAGGATAACGGAGTCGCAGATTCGGAGAATCGAGAATAATAATTGAAAATAAATAACGCAATGATAATGAGCGTTCCTCGAAGGCGCGTGGGCCTTGGTTTTCTATTACGCAATCGCGGAACGAGCCTGTGGCCCTTTGTGCGCGAGTTCCACCGGCCGGCCGGTGGAATCTCGATCTTGGATCAACGTGCTGCCTCCTACGCCATATTTAGAACAAGTAACAAATGTTGCAGAGCACTCTCTGTTCATATCGTGTACTTTGGTTTGTTTTCACGAACGTTCATTCCTTTTATGTTGATCGAAATGTACAATTGAATAAATTACATGTAGAATATTAATATTTACGTAACGAATATTATACTTAGTCTGTTCCTATTGTGCGATTTTATCAATAGATTTTTATAAAATATTGCATTACGCGATGACAGATCTTTTTGAATAGTGCGAAATTTTTCTTTAAATTTAGCCAATTTAATATTGATAGATTTTCTTACGTCGTTACGATAGAAAGTTATGACAAAACGAAAATCGTAAAATTTCAAGATTTTAAGATTCTAAGATTCTAAAATTCTAAAATTTTAGAATTTTGAAATTCTAAGATTCTAAGATCTTAATGTTTTAGGATTCATAGATTCTAAGACTCTAAGGTTCTAAGAGTTTAGGATTCTAAGATCCTAAGACTCTAAGATTCTAAGATTTTAAAATTCTAAAATTCCAAAATTTTAAAGTTCTGAAATTCCAAACTTTAAAAATTCTAAAATTTTAAGATCTTAAGGTTCTAAGATCTTTGAGATTCTAAGAGCTTAGAATTATAAGATTCTGAGATTTTAATATTCTAAGATTCTAAAATTCTAAAATTCTAAAATTCCAAACTCTCAAGCTCAAAACTCTGCAAATCCCTAAACTCCACAATTCCACAATTCCAAAACTTTGAAATTTTCACTTTTTAAATCCATCAACTACTAAAACCGTTGGACCATGAGAAAAACAAGTCCACACTTCTAACTTCTCAATCCACAAACATCATCAAACAAAACGTGATTAAAAATTATCGAGAAAATCTGATCCAAAATTCCTCTTTATTCCATTCTATTCTGTTTAATATTCACGAACAGTTCCACCAGTTGAAATGCAACTCATATTTTCATACCGTGACGCGAGTTTCGTACATCTAAACGTTAGCGTCACCCTGTATATAGACAGGTCGCGTTGGCTATGCACCAACGATCGCTAGAGTAGAGCTGGCATAGCCGAAGGCAGGTTTGCAACCGACCCAGAGAAATTTCTGCACTGGTTCTCTGTTTCATTTCCTTCACGGCGACATTGGCGTCGCAATCTTGGCTCCGGGGGTTGTGAAACAGAGATTCGTCACGGAGAAATGTGGATAATGTTGGAAAATTAGGGTACGAGAAGATTACGAGGTGTGAAATGATCGGTTAACGAATTGTATGATTACGTGAAGAAGTGATGGCTTAGAACCGAGACAGATTGTTCTTGAACACGTTTATATCCTTCAGAACTTCATATTTGTGTCAATATATTTTCCTGATTATCGACTGATTATCAAATTTTTTTTAATGATCAATTAATCAATAGACGAGGTACATTTTTATGTTAAAAGTTATTCTGATGTGCAAGGAAGTGGAGCATGCCCTACAATAAATTATTAAATCGTTATATAACAATATAGAACAAGTTAAATTTTGTTACAAATTAATTCGTTCTGAAATATTGTATGTATAGTACTCGTTTGTTATAAGATATATATACATATACGTATTTAAGAAGAGCACATACGTTCTTAATTAATATGAAATAGGAATAAGTATAAAATGTTACAATGTACAAGTATAAAATGTTACAGATTTAACTGCACCCATGCAAATGTAAATTATAAAAAAATGCAAATACATTTTTACAAAATTATAAATTATTATTACATTAAATTATAAATTTTAAATTATACTAAAGTTTATTTTATAAATGTAAATTTATTAAAAGATACAGAGAACTGTAATATGTTCGTTCGTTGCAAGGGTTTCGATTCGATGAGAAGAAAACCTCGCTGCATGTTCAAAAGAATTCTCTTTTTTTGAGAATTAAAATGAGAAACGTTCCAATTTAGAAATAATTGTTAAGAACTGAACAATTGCTACTGAATATTAAAATTACAGTAGAAAATTACCTAGACGTTGTTAGAAGATACTCCGTTTTAATAGCATAACGCTCGAGTATAGAAATATTCGAAAAATGAGCCTTCTTCCCTGATGAACGAAGCTTTAGGTTAGGTTTAGATTTAGGTTAGGTTAGGTTTATAAATATCTATAAATATTTATAAATATAATATAATTTTTAAATATAATTTATAAATATTTATAAACCTAATAATGTAATATAAACCTATAAATATAATATATTTTTTAACCTAATAATATATAATATGATTTTTAATCTAATAATATAAACCTATAAATATAATATAATTTTTGAAATATAATTTATAAATATTTACAAATCTAACCTTACCTAAATCTGAACCTAAAACTTTAGGTTAGGTTTAGATTAAGTTTAGATTTAGATTAGTTTAGGTTTATAAATGTCTTATAAATATTTATAAATTATATTATATTTATAAATATTCATAAGACATTTATAAACCTAACCTAACCTAAATCTAAACCTAAAGCTTTAGGTTAGGTTTAGATTAAGTTTAGATTTAGGTTAGTTTAGGTTTATAAATGTCTTATAAATATTTATAAATTATATTATATTTATAAATACTCATAAGACATTTATAAACCTAACCTAACATAAATCTAAACCTAAAGCTTTAGGTTAGGTTTAGATTAAGTTTAGATTTATAAATGTCTTATAAATATTTATAAATGATATTATATTTATAAATATTCATAAGACATTTATAAACCTAAACTAACCTAAATCTGAACCTAACTTTACGTATACGTACGTACTATAAATTATATTATATTTATACATATTTATAGACATTTATAAACCTAACCTAACCTAAATCTAAACCTAAAGCCTCATTCGGATTCAGATTCAGTTCATATATTTATAAAAGTATTTACAAATATTTCGCTCCGTGTATTTTTGTGTATTACGTATCACCATGCATTTCTACACTTTGCACATCATCAAATGTTCAATTTCCCTACGAAAAAGTCCAAAATTATGAATTCCAAAATCGATTACGATATCCAACGAGAGTCACACTCAACTTGTCTTTCTCGGTTAAGTTTGAACTCTCTGTTCTGTATCGAAATGTTCGTCGAAATCGCGAAGGAGACGAATCGAGTTGCGATCGAACGAGCAGGAGTTGCTAATACGACGATCGTTCGTCGTAAAAATTTTCCACGAGGTTGCTGCACGTCGAGGTGCAATGGTGCACACAACGGGTCTATGCAACGAGCCCGCGGCGTTGCAGTGGCCAAGTACCGGACTGGACTGGACGAGTCTCGACTATTATAGCAATGGAAGACGAACAGGCGACTGGGATACACTGACCCAGTGTTTCGAGCAACGCGATGGGACGTCCGGTGCCAGCTCGTCTCTGTTTATTCATTTAACCGAAGTATTTTCATTTAAACCGAATTTCACACGAAAAAACAACAATTTGGACAATTTCAACTACTGTGATTTAATACTAACAATGTAGAAAGATGTGTGACCCATCTGGGACTCTGAATCAAGTAAATTATATAAATTTGGAAATGATTCTTCCATTCGGACGAATTCGACGAGGTCGAGATAAAATAATAAATAATTAGCAGGCAGAAGTTTATTGCGATGTGGAATTCGAAACTACTTGGTGGTACAAAATGCAAAATGAAGTTTGAAGAAAATTATTTTCTTTGATAACTAGACGATGGAATAATTTTTAGAAAAAGTTTCAATGACATCGAGTTGAATAAAATGATTGTTTAAATATTTATTTCGAATATTTTTCGTTCGAACTTGCTCCGTTCGAATACCAGATTTGGGCACGTTTTCTGTTTGAAATAAAGTAAAAAGATAATAATTTGAAAAATATACTGAATTGCATCAGTTAATTCAGCGTGAAATTCGTGTGAATAATTTCTTGCGTTTGTGACGATCTGATTATTCAAGAAAATAATATACCGAAGAAATGATAAAAGATAAAAATATTTATTCGAGACTAAGAATCTCATTTAATTATATTAAATCACGCGCAAAGAAGGATATTTAATGTAACGTGAAAAATTATCGTCCAATGCTTTTCACATCGGCCTTCGCAATTAAACTTTTGTCTTTTTTCAAACCTGTGCACCAACTACAACCAAAAATACAAGACAGACAGAGGCAGTAAAAAGTGTAGCTGAATTTTTCTTTAGTACAGTGTGTGTAGACTCGCATAACTGACTGAACGTTTTATACGAATGATATATATCCTCGAATTATAACCAGCCGCTCGTCCGTCTGAACGTAGATTCAAGGTGAAGAAGAAGTATCTGGTAAAAGACAGTCGTTACTCTGTTTCTTCGTAGAAGCTTCTTCCGCGCTGCTCGACGAATTAAAAGCACATAAGCCGTAAACTAGCTGGAACTCCACCAGTCCATCAAAACCATCTCACAGCGAATCAAAAACGCTGCAAAGCGTGACCAAAAAAGAATTTCGCGTCCGCTTTTTACGCGATTCGGAAGACAGGATAAAATCAACCTCTACTTTATCTTCATTACACTTATCGTGGTCGTAGTTCTCGTTTCTCTTCTTCTTCTTCTTCTTCTTCTTTTGTAACAATCGCTCGAATCTAAAACAAATGCAAGATTCTGGGTTACTTTCAAATTGTTAATACTGACTGTTCAATAGCGTGCTTTCATCTTTAGATATATCTAATGGGCAGGCGTGCTAAAGTCTGATGCAAGTCAAGCTCATGATCTTAAAACAGGCCTGCGGACGTTATTCTACGCTATATAGATAATAATATGTAATAAAATAAAGTATAATATATATTATAAATAATATACATATTTATTATATATAAAATAATATATAATAAAATAGAGTATAATATATATTATATATAAATATAATATACATATTTGTTATTAATATATATAAAATATACATTATTATTATATAATTATTATATATAAAATATACATTATTATTATATAATTATTATATATAATAATATATATTATTATACAATTAACATTATTATTATTATATATAAAATAATATATTAAAAATATATTATATATTACATAAAGTAATGTATACTGAAATAATAATAATATTAAGTGTTTACGATATTACGACTGCGAAGGAGGACAAATGACAGTGAGTCAAGAAAAAGTGTGGATTTGGCCATTTAGTGTCAGTCTGATCACTGATTGTAAGTAGAAAGAAATCGCGTGGAATTGTGCAGGATTGAGTCGGCAAGGATGTAGTAAAATCCATCTAGCTTAATTAAAAATCTAGCCAAGTTTAGTCTCAAGTATATACAAGTTAAATGTGCAAATGTAGCATTTATATTGGTGTTACATTTGGATTCGATTGCCTGACTGTCAGATTCAGTCTCTAAGTGAAGCGTGCAATCATCTTGACTAACTGAAACGAAATCTCTGACTCAAGACGACTAAAATCACCCCTCGTTTGACTCCTAAAATTTCACTCGTTTTCATTCTCATTTTTGCCAATTGTTCCTCCAAATCATTTCGTATCAGAGGCTTTAGCGAGTGTCTCAGTATATTTCTTCCAGTATATCTCTTCAAAGTGAAAAAAAAAAAAAAAAAAACAGTAGAAAAGTCAGTCATTGCCCGAGGTAGACTACGTTTAAACCGTATTTTATAGTTGCAACAATCGAGAAGCAGTCTAGTAAGCAAACAAGGGCAAGAGAACGAGGATACGCGAAAAATTCTGTTCGACTCGGAGCGACGGCGCGATTACGGTAATCAGGCGTTGTTTCCATTGAATCTCTCTCTCTCTCCGATTTCACGACAGAGAGATCGAAAACCTCTTTGCTTTCGGTGAGAGAAGAGAACACGCGGCCACGAGGCGATTACAATGGCCATTACCGCACGACAATCGGCGGGCAGCGATTTCTCGGTGACGCAAAGGATCGCTATTGTTGTAACAGCGTCGTAAAGCAGGCAGCCGGTTAACCGTCCGGGTCTCTCTCCCCGGTAGCACTTTGACATTTCAGTTTCCGAGATTTAGAACACGCGGCGTTCGAGCGTGATGCACCGGATGCACGAACCACCGTGAGCATACGTGCACGTATGTCGTTCTGGGAAACTGCATTTCTACGACGAATTTCTTTTTTTTTTTTTTTTATTGGTTGGCTCGATGAAAATGTATAACATTATGTCGTGTGTGTTAATTCAGAGAATTCGGATGTCAGGAGACAGATTCAGCTGTCGTGTAAAAATGAGAAATTTGGAAATATATATATATATATATTTATGGAAATTTGAAATGAAATTAATATGCACATTGGACTGATTAATTATTTTAATTATTTATTCAGCTGTCGTGTAAAAATGAGAAATTTGGAAATATATATATATATATATTTATGGATATATATATATGGAAATTTGAAATGAAATTAATGCACATTGGACTGATTAATTATTTGAATTTTTAAAATAGACGTTGATAGAATTTTCTCTTATACAGAGTATATTATCTGAGGCTATATCTTTTCTGCTATATTATATTATACTATATTATATAATATATATATACTATACCATATATTCATAATATAATAATACAATATACTGTACCATATACTAACAACATGATAATAAATTATTAATCTAACATATTATAATCTATGTGCTATATAATGGAATAAAAGAAACACATATTATCTAGCAAAAAAAAAAAAAAAAAAAATGAGTAATAATAAAATTGGCCATGTAAAAGAAAATTTCATAAAAAATGGTCTATGATCCAAAAAGAGAAATAATCTATGCACAATACTATCCTTCTGTATTGTAGAAATATTTTTTTATATTATTTATATATTATTTTATAATATATTTATATATTATTATATAATATATTTATATATTATTTTATACTATTTTATATATATTATTAAAGAGGAAATATTTTCAGATTTATATAGAACATCCAATGTTGAAAGTATATTATACTAAATGTGAATATATTGAGATATTTTTACATTACAAATACCTTTGTCTACTTATTCAAACTAACTACATTGCCAAACTTTACTCTGAAACTATCTACGTTGCAAACTTTACATCTGAAGCTAACTACGTTGCAAACTTTATTCTGAAACTATCGTCTCGCCTGTAAATTAATTAACCGAGAGCAATTCACCCGTTTAAATTGCGTTTTAACACGTAAGAGATATTTCAATAATCGGTTCTCCCTTTGCCATTTGTGTCGTCCATTTCACTTTATCAAGGAATCTAAAAAGGAGCAATTTATATATCCGTGTCTATAATCTGTAAAGAAACTGAACGCGAGGTAATTAAGGAATCCGAGTGGAAGAACATTTATGTATACAATGTTTGCGCTGATAAAGGCGAATCAATTATAGTCATCAAGTGAACGGAAACACGCGATTGAGAACTGCGTTAGAGCAGCCGCTATGATTAAATACCTCTCGGCCAGTGTCCGGATATCTGTAATGACGCCAAAAAATCCAAGTTTCCAGAAAGGTATTTCTTTTCTAATGGATCGCGCGATCGTCAGAAGCAAGGCTGCCTAACGACGCTTGAGCATGTTCTACATAGTTGAATTCCCATAGGTGTAGAATGGTGGTTTGTTATTCGTGTTGCCGGCATTACGTGCTCTACTTGCCGAGATATTTTCATGTTAGAACTGCGAGCTGCTCTGACTATGTAGCTAGAACTGCGAAAGTATAAAATCTGTAAGCTGAGAAACTGAGGCACGATGGGTGGGAGAGTGTTCGTGATATAGTGATGAACGCTAGATCTTATTTGTACGTTTTAAGAGAGTATATATCTTTTGTACTCTCTCGTTGAAATTAGTGAAATTTGTTCAAAGTGTTATCTCACTGGAATTAATAAAATTTACTCAAGATGTAAAATATGAAAGAAACTCTCAGAAATTAAGATTTTGTTCACATATTTTCAGAGTATGAAGTTTTATCAATTAAATTGGTAAAATTAAATAAAATAGGTACATCGAGAAAATTGAAGTAATAAAAAACACAGGATTTTACTTAAATATTTTAGAAGAAAACAGAAAAGAAATTTGAATTTCTAGAAATTTAAAAGATTTCTGTGAGAAAATTACGAATCAATCATTTTGACCACTGCTGATAGTTCTAACGTTTCTAATTAGCTTGCAGCTATGTACTTTTTCACACAAATCTCAGAAATGAAAATGATTAATAGATTGTCGGTTTTCATACGTCTTTAGTCTTTCACCTTGAGTAGAAAATATCACAAAATAACTTCAATAAGAAAAATTAAGTTTTAATATTTGCATTTGACAAACGAAAATAATATTGATTTTATGTCTAAGTCTTCTATGTCTAAGGAATTTCTTTCTTCTCCTTTTTCAGATTATTTCTAAGTTTTCTTTATCTCCAAATCTTCTGGCAAGCTAAATAATATCAATTCGTTTCTCAATGAATCTACTTTGTAACGTTCCCAATATTTTATTTTCAAGTTAGTTTATTGCAACGCGTGTATATTCCAATTTAAATTAAAAAGATATATTTTTAAAAAAATAGACATATTATATAGATTTATAGATATATTTTATAGATATATTTTTTAAAAAATCCTATATTAATTTTTAATCAGAAAATTCTGTAAATTCGATAACCAAACTTGGCCGAATATCTTATCAGTATCCGTTACACAAACGACATAGGTTCAATTTCGGGATAAAACAGTCGTGAAATGACCAGCGAAGAGATTGCACGCGAATTCAGTGGTAATTTTCGAACGGCGAGACCGATTAAGCCGTAACTCGCGCGTTTTTTCGCGCGCGATGTGGCAATCCGCGCCGCGACGACGTCATTAAGCCGCATCCACGGCCGTGTGCCATATCTCGGCCGTGTTCATTGAATGCGAGATTTTACAACGATGGAAGATCCATCATCCGTCACGGCGGGGGATAGAAATTATCCTTGGTACGTCGGCTGGAAGTCGGTGTGGCAATTTGACTAACATCTTTCGACTGCAATTCGTTCGAAAGAGGGTAGGGAAGTCGATCGTCATTGTCAACTTCGTGACACAGATTTTCTTTCTTTTTTCTTTTTTTTTTTTCAAACCGATTATGAAAAGAGGCGTCTTATTATTATTATAATTTTTAGAAAATTATTGTAATATTATTAGAAAATTATTGTAATATTATAACATTGTAATATTATTGTAATATACAATAATATTACAATATTATAATATTGTAATATTGTAATATTGTAATATTGTAATATTATACAATGATATTACACTATTGTAATATTATAATAATTTTCTAATAATATTACAATATTATAATATTGTAATATTGTAATATTATACAATAATATTACACTATTATAATATTACAATAATTTTCTAATAATATGACAATAATATTATAATATTGTAATATTATTGTAATATTATACAATAATATTACAATAATTTTCTAATAATATGACAATAATATTATAATATTGTAATATTACTGTAATATTATAATATTACAATAATTTTTTAATATTACAATAATATTATAATATTGTAATATTATTGTATTATTATTACAATATTATAATATTATAATATAATATTATTGTAATATTGTAATATTATTAGAAAATTATTATTAATTCTAGAATTAATGTTAATGTTATTATTTTAGAATTATCATTAATTCTAAAATTACTAATAATAATAATAATAATATTAACATTAAATATTATTATTATTAATTTTTAGAAACCCCGATAGTGTAAATGTGTTTAAGCTTGTTTGTGAATATTTGAACACGTTTGAGACGTACAAGATAAAGTTCATAGAACTAAAAAAGAGAACTGAGACGAAATCACAATTTCGATTCAAAAGAGGAACCATACCGACTTGATCTTATTGTTAGTTCAGAACCATTCGTTATCGTCCCAGCGTTAAAAACATAATCCAAACTGAGAGCCCTGAGGAAACGCTCGAAAGCTTGAGCTCTTATTTCCACCCCTCCCCTTGAGTCATTTATTAACACGTTTCCCCATCTCGCCGCAATGATTAAACGCTGTTTTCAAGCGTTGATATTTATACGATCCCATCGGTTTTCGCCATTACTGCTGTTCCACCGTGACAGCTAAGCCAATAAATCGAGGATGTGGCAACGCGCGTTCATCATGCTCTCATATCTCTGCCATATTGCGCGTCGTGCCTATACGGCTACCTTTTTCACCTAAATAGCGGACAATCTATTCGAGCAACACCCACTCACACGTTCCCCTCGCGAGACACTCTGTTTGAGATTTTCAACTCGTGTTTATTCAGTTGGCCTCTTCAATTTGAGCAACCTGAGCTTTTTTGCACCGTAGTTCGTTCAATATTTCTTTGGTCTTTGGCGAATATTTGAAAAACTTTTCTCCTTTAGACGTGGCCAGTATTTATTTTAAAAATAACGCAAGCATTTCGATTGATCTCCCAGTTCTTTCATTTTTCTCGGAAATCTGTTCTCAAAGTTCTCGTCAAATCTGTGACGAATTAACGAATGTCAATGTCACTGAGAAACAGTTCACGTTGGTAACTTTCCGTCGAAATTAAATGACAAATAATTCACTTTGTAAAGTGAAAAAATTGCGAATTTTCTTTGTAAGCGAATAAATCGTACAACTTTGAGTATCGCGTCGTCTTGATTCAGACTCAGATTGTTTCTGAAATGGTTTTTCGAAATGATTTCACGGAGAGACCTTAAAACATTCGGCTCTTATAATATATATTTATGACATATATTTCATATAAATTATAATATATATTTGTAATATATATTTCATATAAATTATAATACATATTTGTAATATATATTTCATATAAATTATAATACATATTTGTAATATATGTTTCATATAAATTATAATACATATTTGTAATATATGTTTCATATAAATTATAATACATATTTGTAATATATGTTTCATATAAATTATAATACATATTTGTAATATATGTTTCATATAAATTATAATACATATTTGTAATATATGTTTCATATAAATTATAATACATATTTGTAATATATGTTTCATATAAATTATAATACATATTTGTAATATATATTTCATACAAATTATAATAGATATTTGTAATATATATTTCATACAAATTATAATAGATATTTGTAATATATATTTCATACAAATTATAATATATATTTGTAATATATATTTCATATAAATTACAATATATATTTATAATATATATTTCATATAAATTACAATATATATTTGTAATATATATTTCATATAAATTACAATATATATTTGTAATATATGTTTCATATAAATTATAATATATATTTGTAATATATGTTTCATATAATAATATATATTTGTAATATATATTTCATATAAATTACAATATATATTTATAATATATATTTCATATAAATTATAATATATATTTCACGAATTGAATTGTTTTCAAGTTGCAATCACCTACCGATCTCAGAAATTTCAATGAAGTTTTACATCTAACGCGCTGCCTATTCGCGGAGAAAAATAAAATAGAATCGTAACGAGAAATATTTGTTGGCCTGCATAATAATAAAGTGGAAATATCAATTGCAAGTGGGGAAAAAAGTTCACTTGGTAATTGAAAATGGCAAATATAAGATTATGCGTTGGAGAGATGTATTAGCCGAGCGTGCAATAATAATTTATTGCCAGTACGTTTCCGTGACCTTTTATCCAGCCGATACTGTTTCATAAACGCTGTAAATATAATTTTCGTGGGAACTTTGCCAACAGATCAGCCTAATGAGCACTTTCTCGTCACGGTTCTTCGAGAATCAAAAGTTTTTCAAAACTGGAATATAACTCACGGCTTTTTTGGAACGTTGGCGTTCAAAATTTTAAACTGCTGTTCTGTTCGTAAAGCAAATTTATCCTACTACAGAAATAAAAAACTTTTCCTAAAGCAAAAAAATGTGCAAGAGGAACTCTTGTGTTAGGAGTTCAAATTTAATAAACACTGCCATCTAGTGACAATGATTTAACTTGTTGTAACATAACTTAATTATATTCTAGTCAAATATGTTGATATTTAGCGTGCTTATGATAGAACTGTATCAACTCTCGAGACTGTCGATAATCAAATTTTAATATTCTCGTCATATCAAATGACTTGTCGTGATAAATCACAGCGACAAATTCTTGTTCGACGACAAAGTTAAAAATTACCAAAATTATTATTATCGAATTAATTAAACTTCAAACAAACGGACGTTTCACGGACGTTTCATGCGATCTGACGTGTATGTACATACGTTCCTCTTATTTCCTTCCCTCCGGATCCTCGCAACCAAGATGGCCGCCGCGAAGCCATCGAGATAGTCTCGCAGATATAAAAACGACGATTCATGCTGCCTTAAATTCTCCTCCTGTGATATTCCACGGTATTGTGCGTCGAGGAAATATTCGTCAGCTCGCGAGAACGTAAGAATTCACGAGACGAAGAGGCCGAGCACCGATTGCCTCCGCAGAAACGCGAGACTCCCGAGGTCACGTTTTATTTACAACGTTGTCCTGAACGACCTACGGTGTTCCGATAGCATTAATACGATAGAGATACGTCGAGCTGTCGACCAATGTTGCCGCGAAATTTCACTTGCAACTCTGTCCAATCGAAACGAGTGTTTCGAGATTTTAGAGTTTAACCTCCTGCGCTGCAATGAAATTGCAATATTCCCTCGATCTTCAGTATACTCGAGTGTAACACAGGCGAGAAACAAAATAATAAATTTGTTAGTAATCACTTCACAGTAATTTCTATCCAGTGATATCATCACCGACTGAGTTCAGAAAGAAAGCAGGCGAAATTATTGTATGCGGTTCGGTCGCTCGTTACGGTCCGCAAGCAATCAGTTGCCAGCGCAACCTGCCGATATATATCCACGATCCACGATTTTTCTCTTATTTCATTTTAATTTACTATTTTCATTATTAATACATCGAACGTTTGACTATTCTTTTTTTCACCGACGCCCTAAATTTTGCAAAATTCCTTTCAACCACTGTATATACGTGTTTCAATTCGATGGCCGATCAAGCGAGCCACTGCTGGTCGAATACGCTTATTTGGACCTGAACTCCCATTATACGCGAGCGAAGAAATCGATCCGCTGATCTTGCGAGCCGTGGTGTGTTCTTTTTGCGCTCGGTCATTAACTACATTGTGGCAAGTTTTCGATGCACGGCAGGGAAAGTCTCGCTTCGAGGAATCCCGGAGGGAGCGGTACACGTTGAAACTGTAAATCGAGGAAGAAGTCGCGGAACAGTCCTAGCGGCTGCAAACTTTCTCGTCTCGCGCGGCACCAGTTCCTATTTTGGAGCCGGTGACTAGAATCTTAGAACCGTTGAAAAGCTCGTGAAAAATCCAACGAAAAGTTCGATGATGACTGCCGTGATATTTGCTGGATGCTGTTTTGCAACAATGTGGTGATTTATTGAAAATAAATTATAATTATAATATAATATAATATAATATAATAGAGTATAATATAGTATAATATAATATAATATAGTATAATATAATATAATATAATATAGTATAATATAATATAATATAATATAGTATAATATAATATATTATAGTATAATATAATATATTATAATATAATATAATATAGTATAATATAGTATAGTATAATATAATATAGTATAATATAGTATAGTATAATATAATTATAATTCAATAATAATATAATTATAATTGTACTAAAGGAGAAAGAAGATATAATTATGTTTTATGATTATTATTGGTGAGATAGATATTTAATTAATTTAATTTTATTATTATTAATACTGCAGAAACTTCCATATTCGATTGATCGAACTTTTGGACAAATGTTAAATAAATATTTATTTACGGGAGTCAGGATGAAGAAAATCGTCAATTAATTATGACATTTAAGAATACTGTGTATTTTTTTATTTTGACCACTGAAATTTAAATTTTTTTCGTGCTTCGAAATATTATTATATAATATATAATATATACAAAACGTGATAAAAATTTGTTCATTAAATTCGAATATTGCAATACTCGAGTGATATTCGAGTATTATAGAGGAATGGTAACATTTGTAGTTTCTCGTCAATTTTTCGCAAATGCAAGCTCGTAATTTGCTCGTAATTTTTCGAATCCGTTTTAGATCAATGGCGAAATGTGACAAAGAGGGAAACGTTCGTTGACCCGGACGGCCTAATTCCGTGAACATGTCCGGGATCTTTTTCACACGTTGAGTTATTAACACATCTAAAATGTGTTTAAAGTCCACTTACGCCAGTTCAAACATAGCGTACATTAAAATCGGAACTACAAACTGCGAGGTGAAACTAATTGATCGAAAATTAAATGGAACATTTATTGTAATGACTAGTTGAGTCAAGTGAAATACACAATAATCGTGCGAAAGGCAGAGAAGAGTTTTCGATTATAGTTTTTATTTTAGTATATTTTAATCTGACTGTTATGCGTCAGTATAATGATGCCATATATAGTGATTTGCTCAATTATTAATATCTCTATATTACACATTATATAACATTTTTATATTCGTGTTTTGTTACGTTTGTATGATTTTATATTTATATTTCCCTTTATTTCTATTATGCATTCTTATACTACCATGTTCCCACCTTCTTGTATCCCTCCATTTTTATATTTACACATGTTTCTCACTTTAATTTAATATTAATTAATTTGTTATATTAATATACTATATAAATATATTTACACACATTCGTCACCACATTAATTTAATATTTATATTAATCTATATTTATATTTGTTAACATGAATATTAGTATTTATATAAATTTAATAGTTCTATCATTCTCTATGTGAAAGGTTGAGAATCACAAATGTAAATCAGTCTATCATTATTGCCAAGATTTTGCTTCATCACTATTTATATTTATCCTCCTTCATTTGTATTCATATTACAATAATTTTTTTTAATTCGCGAAAAAAAGGTGCACGATACTTAATACCAGAAGAATACCGACGACTGAAGCATAAAATTTCCCTCAGAGACATTAAAGTGAAAAAATATAGAAAACCTTTATGGCAACATGCTTCCATCTATACATTTTCAAATTATTTAAATCTCTAGAAATGCACTAATTCGCATCTAAAATCACGTTCGTTTCGATCACTCATAGTAGTGCTAGCATTAAAATGATTCTAACACCGTGATAAACTCGCGAAAGCTTCGTTCGCGCTTTAGTTGCGTTAATTTTCACACATCGGACCTTCCACAAGACATCCTAGCGCATATTTCCTTGAAACTAATAGCCCGTGAAATTAAAGACAGCGCGGATGTTGAGCAACCTGCCACGATCGTCAAATTTGATTGTCGATTGCCTGATGCAATTGATTTATTGGTCGACCGCCTTCAGTCTACGAGACACGGTGTAATTCACTCACCATCCCCGTTAATTGCACTCGTTCGACGCATCGATTCATACGTCAAGAGGCACCGGATAACGTTTCACTGCCTCTTCAACGTTATCCCGATCGGAAGCGAATTTTTTTTTTTTTGAAATTGTTACCAATTATCTCTCCTCTAAAAATTGAAAATTTCAATTTATCACTAATAATCGAAACAAAACTTTTTTGTAAACTTTTTTGTAAACTTTTTTTGCTTAACGAAACGAAAAATTTTTCGCATTCGCATATTTCACTCGATAAATTTATTCAACTCGAAGATTCGTTCGATTTTAATTATTAAGTTTTAATGATGAGAGAGAGAGAGCAATCTGATGAATTTATATTTCATTTGGTAAAATGCGAAGATTTTAATTAATGATTTATCCTTTGAACAAAACGAACTTTGAATTTTCCAAATTCATATTTCATATTTAATGAAACCTGAAGATACTCGTTCGTGATATTCAGATTCTTTTTTTCCTCAATCCGTTTATGAGTGAACGAGGCTAAAATTATTATTCTATGATATACAAATTATTCAACTCGATCTAGTTTAACATTGCGTTGTTCTGATTTCAGGAGACACTGAACACGATTGTCAAGATGAATTGAAGAATCTACGCTTCATGGTGCTTCAAGGTATTTATCCTTCCTTTTGACACTTTTGAAACTGATTTGTTTGCGCTGCAGTTGTTTAAAATAGTTCTTAGCGCGGTGACTAACTTTGGAATGGGGAACTTTCATATAATATGAAGCATTCATATTTATTATTAACATTGGTGTCATGAAAAATTAAATTTGAATAATTAATTTTCGAATTTAAATTTAAATAATTAAAAAAGTTGATTGCTAAAGATAATATACTAATAACGCCTATTGAAACGACGATATCCAATGCAAAAGAATGAATTTTCAAAAACAGAATGAGACTTCTTCGAAATTCATAGTCGATTGCTCCAAAAATTGTGAATTTCCTTATATAATATAATATAATATAGTTTTTATATAATACAATATAATATAGTATAATATATAATATAATATTTTTTTAAATAATATAATATAATATATATATTTTATATATAATATAATATAATATAATATATATAACATAATATAATATAATATAATATAGTATAATATATAATATAATATAATATAATATAGTATAATATATAATATCATATAATATAATATGTATAACATAATATAATATATTATGTTTTTATATAATATAATATAATATACATGTTTTATATATAATATAATATAATATATTATGTTTTTGTATAATATAATATAATATATATATTTTATGTCTAATATAATATAATATATTATGTTTTTATATAATACAATATAATATAATTTTAAATTGCAAATTGCTGATCGTTCCTAAATATATCCGACCGTCTGTATCCTTCGAAAAAAACTTCGAAAAATTTCAACCCGGACAACGTGCTGCTCCTCAGACCAGCAGGAATTCCAAACCAGTCTTTCAGTCGACTTCCACGAATACGTTAAATTTCGTCACGTACCTCGCGTCGCGAGCGCAATTATTAAACAGCCTACTGTAAAAAAAAAAGGCTGGAAAGAAGTGTAATAAAATATGAAGGTGATCAATTGTTCACGCACGCGAGCCTACGAGAGAAGAAACACGAGTGGGTCGGTATCGTGCCCTCCGGCGTTATTTGATCAAACCCACGTGAGTCGATTGGAAGACGGACAACGATGTTTCGACAACCTTGCAGGCTAGTCGAGGTACCTACGTACCGAAGCTGTATAATGAGTGAATTGCGAAAGTTGGCTCGTGTTTAAATTTGATGATCTTTTTATTCTCTTGTTTTCGCGAGCAGCAGAGAAAAGGCGAGCAGCATTTCAGATCGTTCAGAAGTGTACGCGCGTTTCGTGTTTCTCATCATTTACAGTTGGTTGAAAGGAAGACTGACGATTGAACATTGAACTACTTGAATCAAGCTACTTAGTTTTATTTAAATTACTAAACAATGAAACTACTGAACAAATTATTAAATTGTTAGATAAATGTTATTAAATGTTGGACTATTTGTTTTGTTTGATGCTTGGACTGATTGAACATTGAAACGTTTATTTTATTTGACAGTCGATAATAATTGGAATATTGGAATGTTTATTTTAATTAGAATGTTTAATGTTAAATATTATTTGATATATTATTATAAATATATCGGATACTCAGAAAGGGAAGCTTGTATATCGTTTAAATTATATTGGAATAATTAATTAGGAACAACAGAAATTTGTAACAAAAAATTTAAGTATTTCAGAAAGTACGTCATGAAATGTAATAAATTTTCCTCGTCGGAGGAAATAATTGAAACTACTGAATGAAAAGTACATGACTTTCAATAATTTGAACAATAGGAATAATTTTAACAAGAATAAATTCTATGTACTTGATAATAAACGATAAGAGGTATATAATACAATAAATTATGCCTAAAAGAAATTAAATCAACGAGTGACGTTTAAATGAGAATAATCAAATACTATTGGAACTCTCTTAATCTGCAATTTCTAAAAATTCTATTCAATCAAATTCGAGGTTTCTAAAAATAAAGCTACTTCCGTCGCAGTGAAAATTCAATGCTGAACTTGCACGAAAGATCCCATTGCCAAAGAATTTCAGGAATTTGAAAAATTTAAAATGAAAATTCCTTTTCCTCAGTAAATAATAATCTTTTGCGATTGTACATTATTGTTATTAAGTATTCAAGTTATTGTTATTAAGTATTCATAGTTGAGACATTAATAAGCGACTATGGTAGAAAGAAATTCCCAAGAAACTGTACTTTATTCGCTTACGCTCAGTGTGTAGACCGAAGAGATTCGTTGAAATCTCCGCACAAGCGCGATCGCCTCAGAGACATGAACGCCCGCATAAGACAACTCTCGCTCCCTTCAGTATCGATTATGAAATATCTATGTCGATGAGATGAAACAACGAACGAAGTAGCATTTAAATTTACGTATAAATCAATTTTAAAAACCGAAGAGAAAAATCTTTTTGAAACAGTTAAAATACAAACTGCTGCTCACAATAATTTTATCACGAAAGCAAATTGACAATAGTGCTCCTTTTTCTTTTTTTTTTTTTTTTTTTTCAAAAATCAATAACAGAAAAAGTAGTAATTATTCTGGAAATATTATGTACGCCTCTCATTTACAAAAATGATGATAATTTCACTAATTAGAGATATGATATTAATTTTGACTTTCACTTCCTGCTGTAAACGATAAGCTTCAATTTAATTTTATAGATGGAAGCTAAGCTCAGTTCAGCCATAATGAGCAATGTCGTAAACTCGTTCAATGCAAAACGAAATGTCAGAAGAAAAAAAAAAAAAAA
>NW_025110130.1:0-56768 GCF_011392965.1 Frieseomelitta varia
TTTAAGAATTTAAGGTCAGCCGTAATCGATGTGTTTGATTTGCACTCAGCGATTGTTCTTTTTTTTTTTCTTTTTTTTTTTCTTTTTTTTTTCGTCGATGCTGGAACCAAGACCCGCGCGTTCTAGTCAATATGATAATTACATTATGTATAAATATGTACGTAACATAACGATCGATCTCGCGACTAACGACTGACACCGATCGTCACGTGTAACAGCGATTCTGTATAACAGCGATATTTGTGCGAATGAATCTGCTTCAATGTGTCCTATTGTGCGTGTGTGCGTGTATGCGTGCGTCGTGCGTGTACGAGTGAAAGAGAACTGACGATGTTTGTACATACGGTACCTGAAGTCGATGAACATATTGAACATCCTCCTGCAGAGCAAACCGACCAGACAAAATTTCTGCCGGGAATTACATTGAGCCGCGGCGACCGTGGGAATCAACGG
Source organism: Frieseomelitta varia (assembly GCF_011392965.1). Taxonomy (NCBI): domain Eukaryota; kingdom Metazoa; phylum Arthropoda; class Insecta; order Hymenoptera; family Apidae; genus Frieseomelitta; species Frieseomelitta varia. The sequence goes on from NW_025110130.1 coordinate 454, forward strand.
GAACGAATTAGATAAAATTTGAAAGAGAAAAAAAAAAAGAACAAAAAAAGGGACGTTCCATCGAACGATTGGAATTCGTCTCAATTTAGAAAATTTGGCCGGTTTGATCAAACTGTCAAACTAGACACGAAGGAGGAAACTAGATACGAAGTTAGGCTCGGACGAGCTTCAAAGAAAAAAAAAAAAAAAAAATGGATAGAACGTTGACAAAAAAAAAAAAGAAAAAGGAGAAAAGTCAACGAGTGCGCTTCGTGGCGCACGCCACGAGAGAAAACTTTCCTACGATTTTGCACGATCGAAGTTGACGTTGACACGCGCGTCGATGCGTTATCACCGATGACTTTTTTCGAATGCGTCTCATTCATTGTAACCGACACTTTACTGCTCGTATATTCTAACTAACGCACCGAGTAAATATCCTTTCTTAACGATGTTTTTACACTAAACTTTTAATATAGCCAGATTAAAAAAAGAAAAAAAAAGGAGAAAATGAAAAAGAAAAAGAAACGAACGAACGAAGCACGGAGCAAAAAAGAAGAGAAAAAAAGAAGAAAAGAAAAACGAAAAACAAGTCGAAGACGTACTATCAACTTCCCTCGTGCCGTCAATCCATCTGATCGTTAATTTTACGTGACACTGCGCGTCGTTTCAAACTTTATGCGGTTTTTGGTTCTGATTTCAAAAAGAAACAAAAAGAAAAAAAAGAAAATAAAAGATAAGGAGATAAAGAACGAAAAGAGAGGAAAGAATGAATCACAAGACTTGTTTCGTATCGATCGATCGAACGATCATTCGTGTGCGAGTAGTCGAGATCAACGAAGCGCCAGCCTCGTGAGTATATCCTAACATTTCAAACGTTACTGATACCAGAAATAAATCGACGATAAATCGAAAATTACGATTGTTGTTCGACTGATGAGATTTACCCAGTTTTATTGTCTCCATCCTTCTCTTCCCCCTTGTATGCAAATAAATGAAATTTATATTCGATCGCCGCGGCCGGTTCTAACCGATTCTCATTTTTGTTTTTCAGAAAATTAGTCATACATTCTGGAATAGTTACAGGTGCATCGGGCAGCGTGCTGAAAATATTGAATCGAATATCGAAGATTCGAAGTATTGGAAATATTTTTGAATATCGAAAACCGGCTGCGTCGAAAATATTAAACAGAAGACACGGAAACAGAAAACAATTTACGGGGATTTTCGTCAATGGTATACAAAAAAAAAAGAATTATTATATTGCAAAATATTTTCTACTCGACAATATAATAAAATTGTATTATATTGTACACGAGCTGTTTCCAATTTATCCAAATATGCAACAGATATCGAACAGAAATAGAGACACGAATCTCGTAGCCTTCTTTTCTTCGTGCCAGCATTTACGAGACCCTCTGTATACTTGCTGCAATTGCAAGACTCTTGACGGTAAGAACGACGAAGGATCGAGATCGGCGAGACTGAAGATCAATTGCGGTCCAACTGCGCAGACCACCGCGGTTAGAAGTAGAATAGCGCGGCTGGACATCGAAGCGCATCGACTCGCCAATTTACAAGCAACAAAGGCCGGCGCTCGTTGGCGATTCACGGAAGCGCGCAGGAGGCAATCAAGTGCAAAGCATACGTTGAAATCGTAAATGTGGCTCGGTTTATCGGCATTTCGCTGGATCGTACGTGCTGTAAATTCCGGAGCCGGGGCTTGATTAGATTGTCGTCCCGTAGATTTGATAATGGCTGATTACCTATCAATCGAATAAATCAAATCGCTCTCCTCTGGGGCACGAACATTTCACGCAATCGGCCCGCTGCCGAATTCGCGAAAGTCCGCCGATGACCGTTCAGTTTATTCTCTGGCCTTTTGTTCGATTGCACCGCCGTACGTTGTTCTCTCTCGTTGAAGAGAAAATCGTCAGTGCCTTCGTACAATCGTTTTTCCACTTTGCGTCGCCCCCCGGAACAAACTGGCCTTAATTCGTCGACGTTTTACAAAGATAACGTAACGAAAAAGAAAATTTCAATCCGATCGCGCGTCCCACGGAGATAACAAGTTTTCATCCTCCGATCGTTTGAAAGTGTCCGATCGAAACTGTCGGACGAAGGAAAGTTCGGCGGGGAAAAAAGGTTGGCGGGAGGCGAGGAAGCTGCGAGGAAGCTGCGAGGAACATCGCCGTGTCCTTTCAGTGATAATTAATTTTTCGCCATCGGTAGGTCTCCGCGACGAGCTCGTTAAAAAGTTTTGACACATTTAGACCTGAATTCGGCCGTGCAAAAACCATTTAAGCTTCCTACCTCGACGGACCGACGCTGAATGAGCAGCCGATTTCTTCGTCCAATCTTCTTCCTTCGTCCCACAAACAGACCCATCCTTTTCTCTCCTCCTCACCTCCCGCGCTATCCTTTTCCTATGAATTTTTCTCTCATTCTGCGACTCTAATCTTCGCCCGACAGTGGAGCGAGATTTTGTCGAGACTTTGACTTTCTCGGGGAGAGGAGCGGAGAGGAAGCGTAAGCGGTAGGAGCTTAAAACAACGGGAGGAGGAGAGGGGGGGGGGAATAAAAGAAAAATATCTCGAACGCGAGAGAGGAGATACAAAGAGGCAGAGAGAGAAGTCTGAGAGAGAGAGAGTGGAAAAGGCAGTACAGAGCCACTCTGGTTGTTCCGCTCTTGGGCTAGATATCGGCCAGGTCTACGCTCTAGGAAGAAACTCGAATTATTTCATCCTACTCCTTGAAATTTCATCCCCCCAACTAGGATTATATCTCGCGCGATTTCACGAATTCCATGAACAATACTTTTCTTTAGCCGCTGCGCGTTCCCCCGTTCGAGAATCTTTCCTTGGAATCGGGCACAAGTTTCGAGAAACAAGCGTAGGGAACGATCGTAAAGAATCAGGGCAGAGTCAGTCCGCGAGATCGAAGTCATCCCTCAGGTTGAGTAAGGAAAGTTGAAAAATTCTCCGTGAAAAAATAGGAAAAGGCCGAAGAGAGAGAAAAAACAGAAGATCGAACAAGCGACTCGCGCGCGTCGAACGCGCAACTGAAATGAAATATCGGTGACCTGAATTTTGACCCACGAGCCAAATTCAGGAAGATGACGTGTCAAGTGGAAGACGAGGTAACGACCGCGGATAGGAGGAAATGACGCTGCAGGGATTACGAACCACGGCCAGCGGGTAGAGAATTAACGGCACATTTGCCCGGCATTTGCCGCACCGACGATCATGCTTTTAGCTAGTACGATCAAGAATCGAATATCGGTCGGCTGGTTGATCGTATCCCGCTTCGGGAAGGACGGCTTTACGATTCGGTCAATCGTAAAGCCTGATACCCAGAGACCCTATCTAGGTCCCGGCTGCCACAGCAAGACCATTTCCAGGCGCTACACCGCAAGACCCAGCAACACGTTTGACAGAATCTTCCCGTTCGTGAATATTATATATATATATATATATATATATATATATCGCAATACGGCGGTGATTGAATCAATGCGCAAACGGAGAGAAATTCGATTTGATTCGACCGGTCACAAGCGGACGACGGCTTACTTTGTCCCCCAGCTTTCTCTCGTTTGACCAGCTACTACCGTGCCCACGGTCGTTTGAAGAACTCCCAAGACCTTCCTCTTTTATGTATGTACCACGTACGCCTTTATACGCGATTCACTTTACCCTACAATCTGCCACTCCGCTTTACAACCCTCCGATATCTCGGGCCTTGAAATCGCCGCGAGGCTTGAATTATCGAAGGCGTGATTCTTTTTTTTTTCTCTTTTTTTCTCAGTCGGTCTCGGATGGACCGCCACCGTCGTTTGAGAATTGACTCATCCTAGATCACGCAGTGAGATACGGAAACAGTATCGAGACCTTGGAGAATTAAGATCTCCAGTGTGTCACTGCCTGAAATTTGCTCAGGATTTGATTTGATCTACAGCTTCACGAAACACTGACCAGTCTTTCTTCCACGATATTTTGTAATTATTTGTAATTACCATTGCGTGGTATTTCATCGAAAAGTTTATTAATTCGAGCACGTATCACGGGTTACGTAACGACTCGTACTTTTGCACACATTTTCAACTTCGTTTCAAAAATTTTACAGTCAGATCCTATATTACAGTGTCAAAAATGAAATGGAAACATTTCACATTTCGTGCTTCTACATTTCCAAAATGTTCCTCCGGTTCAAATATTCAAATATACTTTTACAATCCAGCGTAAAAAAAGTTCAGCACTTGCTGAGCCAGCGAGATGCAATAAGAGCAAAACTGCATTTCAAAATAATCATTTCAAGACCGACGATTCGGAATTAACTCGCCAAATTTTAAAGCGGTCCTTCCTTTTTTCTTTTCTGCCGCTGTGACGCGGCAAACTATCTGGCGCGGTATTCGAGAGGCAAAATTGCCAATCATTGAATAAATTCCGACGTAAATGAAAACGCCGGAAGTCGTGGACGTCAACGGTATCTGTGACGACATTAGCGCATGGAATCTATCCGACTCCGTAATATACCCGGTAATATCTGTCGAGAGTGCAGCGTAACGCCGCGGCATAAAGAATGATTTTTATGAATTTCGAATTCGTAAACGACACTCACCGAGCTTCGAGTTGCGGCACGCATTGCACGTCCTCTGTACAAAGCTGAAACATCCATGCGCGTTGAGCGGTAGTCGACGGTGAACGCTATTGCTCGTCGGAATCCCTGGAAATAGAATGTAAACTTTACGGTGAGAGCACGCGTGAAACGAAACGCGTGAATAAGAGAGGATGAAAGGGGCAAATAATAGAACGACGTTTTACTCGTTTACTACGTTCGCGACGCTGTATTAGCGGGCGCAGTTTTCAGCGGCACGGTACACGCTGGTACGCAAGCCTCCACTTAACGATATTAGACCGCCTTAATTCACGTAGAAACGCGTAGAAATTTCTCCGTATTCAGCAACTGAAACACGGAGCTCGTACCGCGGACCAAGACACTGCATTCGTGTGTTTTGACAAACAAACCGACCGGATGATCGCCGCCACTTTCTTTCTTTCTTTCTTTCTTTCTTTCTTTCTTTCACGCGTCCACGTACTCTTGACACAAGAACCCCTTTTATCCTCAGTTTCCTTCCTCGCTGCTCGCGAGGATCGTGTTCTATGAACTAGTCTGTACGTCCGGTAGAAACGCAATTGAATGGATCCGGTCCCCGGAGGAATCGCGCGCCGTTATCTGGTGTAGAGAAAGCGATGTGCTGCGATGCTTTTACGATCATTCCGAGTGCGACTGATGGCTGCCATGAAACCAGACCCATGATCCTTTGGAATAGCGTATTAAGAAACCGACTTTTTCATCGACTTTGCACGCGTTCGTGTAATTGGGCGCAATTATACGCACGTTCTGTCGTATATACACACATATATATATATATATATATATATATATATATATATATATATATACTCGCGTAAAATTTCACTTACACGCGAAAGTACACGGGACGGTAAGCTGTTCAAATTAAGCTGCTTTGCCGGCGGATAACTGGATTTAAGGGAAATTACGTGTGGGGCGTTGTCCGTTAAAGTTTCTACGATTATACGACGAGGAAAAAGAATTACGGCGCAAGAGCGAAACGTTACGAAGCGTAATATTAATTTCCCCTCCCCCTTTTCCAGCCATTCCTCGCAGCGCGGAGGTGATATTAAATATCCACCGACACGGTGGACCTCTCTCCAGGAGGAGAGCGCGTCGTTTAAATAACCGTTCGATGACTGAAATAATATCTTATTCTTAGTATGCAGGTCAGCCGGTTCCTTTCAATTATTATTATCGACGCTGCAACCGTGTGACCTGGCGGCCTGGTTCGACCGAAAGGATTTCGATACTTACATTTCGCGTATATACGCTTCGCAGATACGTTACGGCGGCAGGGGCGTGGTTTTTCATTTCTTGTCTTTTTTTTTCCCCCAAATTCTCTTCCTCTGTCAAACAGCAGTAACGTCGTTCCACGCGCTGTTTGATAATATCGATGAGAGATCTCGCGTGGCAATCTGCGGCGAGTCGAAACAGAGAGATTTCGCTGCCGAGCGTATTTCACAACGAAATATGCAGATTCGCGTGGAGATACACAGGATGGGAGTCACAGGATGGGAAATACCATTTTGGAAATGACGCCGACGAAACTGTGTGTGTTCTTCGTACACTCCGGGGTCAGAAAGACTGGAAAGACTGGAAATAAATAATAAAATGTGACTTGGTGATCGATAGAAGGTTTCGCTTGACAGCGAAAGAGAGAAGATGGGAAAAATAACGAAATCGGATCTTTGTCTAAAAATATTTATTTTATTCTCCTAAACTTTTTTTCAAATATATACACACACACACACATATATATATACACATTATACATATACATATATATGTACATATATATATATATATACGTGTGTGTGTATATATAAACAAATTTCCCACAATATCAATAATCTGTACAAAATAATAGCTTTTTATACAGTACAGTATAAAAATACCATTTCCATACAGATAATTCTTAATTCGTCGGCCGCGAGCAAACGGCTGTGTCATCAGAACGAATAAAAAACAAGCTCCTGGCGATGATAATTTGAAAAAACGAGATCTAAATCGCTCAACGAGTACACCTACACGAGTACTACAAACATATAACATACAACAGAGTTTTCGAGTAAGCGAATGTCACGTCGCTTGCTTTCCTTTCGCGCTATGATACAGAACAGCCGTTCATCGTCGACGCGTAACAACGATATATATAATTACAATTTTCTTTTTATTCTGTCTTCTTAACAATCGTTAGAAAAGGTACTTCATTTAGGTACTTTTAGATACGACGCGGCACCCGGCTGGCTCGATTCCACGGTCGGCTCTGCTTTTCTTACTATCGTTCAGTCAATGAACAACGACTGGATAAAACCGTGGGACGATAAGATATATATTGTCAACAAAACAATTGATCTGAAATAACCAAACACGTGCACGCGAAAGATCCTTTTTCCGTGAGAGAAGCGTCAACAACAAGAGTAGACCGTCACACGCGGTGAACGCAATGAACGCATCAGAGAAACAAGCAGAGTTTCTCTTTCGAAGAGAAACGGGAGAACAGGGCGACTAACAATAAGTAGGACAGGATCGTAAGTCTAATGACGGGATAGAGATAGAATTTCTCTCCCGGGTTCGGGTTTCTACCCGCGTTGAAAAGAATCGGTGCCTTCTTTGGCGCGGATTCTCTTCGATCCGAGAAGAATACCCAGAAATACAGGAAGAGTAAGTTGGACTGCCGCGATGAAAGGAACAGAAGCGGGAAAGAGAAAAGAAATGAGAAGGGGCGGGGGGAAGAAAAAGAAGAAGAAAGAAAAAAAAAGAGAAAATGGCAGAGAGCCCGATGTTCCTGACTCTTCGTGTTTCTCTTTCTGTCTTTCTTGCACGGTTAGTTGACCACTTTCTCCCGTTTCAGAGAGCCAAGCTCTTCCAGCATCGCTTGTAGCCCTTCGGGAACTCGTCCGGCGTCCAATTCCTGTCCCCACTGCCGATACTGAAAGGAAAATAACGGATAGCGGTTACACGAGCTTTCAGCTGACACGCGATCGAACGTCGTTTCTTATACTCAAACAAGTCCTCGGGAACTTTAAGGGAGCTTGGTGAAAAGGTTCGAGGATGGATAGACGATGATGTGTGCGGGAAAGGCTCGCTCTTTCTCTCTCTCTCTCTCTTTCTCTCTCTTTCTCTTCTTCGATTCGCTCGACAAATCGTTCTTCTATGGCGGATCTGACGTACGTGCGGGATAAACGCAGAGGTAAGGATCTTTCTCTATACAACTGCAAGAGAAAAGGCTTAAAACGTGAAAAGCTTACGGCGGTCGTTGTTGTTCCACCTAATCGATGATCACACATTTTTAAGCGTACGTACCTTTAAAGAGCTCTTTTATCGGACTTGATTCGTTCGTACTCGATCGTGAGAATCAAACAAGCGAATCTTCACGTTAGTCACGAAGACGTTAGTTTCGCGTTTTTTTTTTCCAAGTAATAAACGTGTCGAACGGCATTAGCCATTCATACCTCGAGTAATTAACGAGGGCGAACAACTAAGAGAGATCATTACGGGAAACGAAAGATTGCGGGATTTTCCAATGCTTGCACCGATCTAACGTCGTCGTCTAGGTATAGCAGAACTAATTCTGGAAACTTCGGGACTCCCATTATTCCGCCGAAAAAAAAAAGAAAGAGAACGTAAGAGACAAAGAAAGTAGAAAGCCGACATGTTTATGGTTCTTCGGTAAAACTTTGCGTCCTCCTCCTCCTCCTCCTCCTCCTCCTCTCCTTCTTCTTCTTCTTCTTCTTCTTCTTCTTCTTCTTCGTCTTCTTGTCTTGCCCGAGGAATTTACGATATTAACGCACGCGGAAAATACAAACGCAACGCTCCGCGGCGGTTCTGTGACAGCTGTAACTCTTTGCCGAACGAAAGTTGGATGAAACGACCCGGCGATTGCATAATCGGGAACACGTACGACTTTGAAAACATCCACGGCGTGACGCGGCTCGCCGGAATAATGGGTGTATAACTCACTTGGCAAACCGCGAGGAGAAGACTCCTTCCTCGCGGCGAAAAGGATTTATTATCGCGCGGCTGCGTAAGAAACGGCCACGGGATATCGCGGAGGAAATATGATGAGGGGAACGGGATCGAGTCGGGTGGAATAAGACGATAGAGGATAAGAGGCAGACGTTTTCACACGGCGGGACTTACCATTTCCAGCTCTCTTCGAAGTGCCAGCACAGCCTTCTCGCGATCGGCCACCAGTTCCTCAAGATATTGATACCTTAGCTTCTTTCGAGCACGACACTCCCTCGCACTCTGTCGACTTCGTTCTGGAAAAATGAGAGCAAACCCGTGAAAACCTGAGACGCTCGCGTCGATATAACTCGCAAGATCTCGTAAAGTCCAATCGCGTGCTTCGTAACTTTTTCGCTGCTCTCTTCCGCAAGTTCGCTACCATCTGACACACGCGCACACACACACACACACACACACGGTCACGATCGTACTTTTCTTGTTAGCAGGTGAAAAAAATTGTTTCTTTATTAGTTGTAAATATTTAAGTTTATCGCGTGCAGCGTAAGTGTATACGCAACGTCTACGAATACTATATTTCTTTCGAGTTCAACATCAACTTCGTCACATAGTCACGGCTATGCATTTTTCGTTAGCATGTGGAAAAAAAAAAGATCACTTATGAATTATTTAAGTTTCAATTTCATTCGTCGTACGTTCGTAAAATCTAACGCGAGAAACTATTCTACGAATACTAGATATTTTTATTTAGGTCTGACAAGTTTCATCATTCCAGTTTCAGTTAATGTATCTGCAATATCTAACGCGACAAAGGGTTAAGACTGAAATTTCACAGATTTCACTTTGCGAACGAACGCGAGAGAACGATACAACGTAAAGAAATATCGAGTCTCTGTACCTGAACAATTTTATGCCAATTTTCTTCAGAAACCTTTACCCGAGATTCTTTCACGACTGAGAAAGCATTCTTAAGAAGCGATCGAAGAGACGATTACGAGAAGGAAAGCCAAACAAGCGACGACCGACGTTCCTTTGGTAAATTTTTCACGCGAGATCGGATCCAACGAGCAGGGATACGACCGCGTTTAATAATTCAAAATAGATCTGCCACGTGAAGTCTGCCATCCGCGAGATAAGCGAAACAGAATCGTAATCGCGGTAGAGGCGAGATATATACTTTTGAAGGTAGGATGATGCTTTTCCCGAGCGCGAGTTCGACAGACGTAAGAGACACACAATGGGGGAGCCTCGAGAAGAAACTCGGGGCTTAATGAGACCCAGAAACGCGTTAAAGTTAATACGAGGATCAGCGTTTGTATTTGACGCCGCAGTAACTAGCAACGCGATACTTTCTTTTCGCATACTTAAATCTGGGTATAATACTCATGCGCGACGAAGTACAAGAATAGCGCAAGAATCACGTGGAATTGAACAAAAAAGCGAGATTTCGAGTCGCAGTTTTTACAACACGTTTTCGAAACTTAACACGCTGAATGCTATAGTGTGATTAGTAGAAACACATAATTCGAGTAAATGTTAATACTTGGAAATTTTTTATTATTAGCTTACTACGATGGTATAACTAAGTTAATATAGTATGGAGCATATATAAAAATAATTTTAATTATGCATGTAATAATATGTATATTTAATTATGTACAATGTGTATAAATATTATTCACGCATATACATATATCGCGATGTATCGTATTAAAGTACCGCAAACAAAGAAAAGGTGAATCGGTAGTCTTCACAATATGCAAAATTGTTTGCTTTTAATCTAATTGTTTCAAATTCTTTTCATAACATGTTCTATAAAATCGTCGGCCGATGCTGGATTTTCAATTCATGACGTAGTTTTCTCTGTGTGAAATAATATCGTAAAAAATAAGTGAAAATCGAAGAGACACATTTCACCGATGACCCATTAAACACAGTTATATATCTCGACTCATCTGTTGCAGATAACATCTATCGTATAATAACTGATTCATGTTAGTGCCCCTAGGTGTCTGTGGCATTCAACGTGTTAAAGATAGGAATTAACAGAATTCCACCATATCGTAACACCGCGTGGAATTGAGAGGGGTTAAAGTCCCGCCTGGGAGCATGGAAATCGTCGAAGAAAGAAAAGATAAGAAAGAAAGGACTCGAGAACACCGCGAAACGTCAGCTGCTCGAATCGAAAACAGGGAAGTTTTCCCCTATTCGGATCTGGCTCCGCATACAAATGCAAAGGGGGATGCTCTGTGCGAGCAACGCTGGATTCGAATAGGTTCCCTGCTTAACCCCCGTCGTCCCTCCGTGCAACTGCACGGAGCAGCAATACCACGTCCGTGGCCGACAATAAAATCGGCAACTAAATAGTTGCCAGCTCTATCCAAACCAAAACGCGAAATTTAAACCACGTAGCAAACAACCGTGCGCGGATCGTTTGGTGGAAAGTGGAACGAGCGCTCATAAATATTCACCTGTGTTCTCCTATAAATTGTCGCGGCAAAAATTACAAACGAAGGTGAAGGACGCGCGCGTAACCATCGCGCGATAAATTCGCGTAACTGAAATTTGACGCGCGATTTTTCACGAATGCTCGCGATACGTGCAACTATACTCTATACAGAGTATAAGTATGGATGATATATATTTCTATGCACAACTATTGAAACACTTGCTCGTCATGTGCAAAAAAAATCCGATAGCTGATTAAGATTGTTATAGGGAAATGATTCGTTGCAAGTTCGTACACATTAACCTCTTGCGTTGGTAACTGGTTGACGGACCATAACGAGTGACCAAACCGTATACGATAATTCGTCTTCTTTTTGAATTCATCGGTATATCACTGGATAGAAATTACTGAGAAATAACGAATTTATTATTTGTTTTGCCTGGATTGTATTTCAATATAATTGAAACTTAGAAAATATTGCAATTTTGGGACAAAAAATTCTTCACGTTCGCATTCAAGAGGTTAACCACTTGCGCCTTGCAACTGATTGCGGACCGTAACGAGTGACCAAACCATATACAACAATTCGTCGCTTTCCTTTCGTACTCGTCGGTACGATATCACTGGATAGAAATTATTGAGAAGTAATAAATTTATTATTCGTTTGTCTATTATTTATTATACTTAAAACTATTGAGAAAATATTGCAATTTTGGAACAAAAAATTCTCGACGTGCGTGGCACGTCATTCCAGCGCAATAGGCTAAGAATATAAAAAAACCAAATTTGACTTTTTCCTAGGACGTTATATTTAACCACTTGCGCTGGCAACTGATTGCGGACCATAACGAGTGACCGAACAGTATACAATAAATCGTCGCTTTCTTTTTCTTTTGAACTCGTCGGTATGACATCACTGGATAGAAATTATTGAGAAGTAATAAATTTATTATTTGTTTTGCCTATTTTAGTTTTGTTTTACTTGAATGTACTTAAAACTGAGGAAATATTGCAATTTTGGGACAAAAAATTCTCCACGTGCGTGGCGTAAGAGATTAATCGCCAAGTACCGGAATATTCGAATGCCGGATGGTAAAACGTTGAGATATACAATTTTGCGTCGTATAAAAACGGAACCTGACACCGGATTCGGTGTACTCAAACCCACGAGACAGCAGGTACGGGCCTGACAGACGAAAACGACGCGATGACGTCGTCGTCGCGGTCTGATGGCGCAGCGTTTCCGCGGTACGTCGCGGGCATTCGCGAGAAAGACGGAGCACCGCATAAAATCGATCGTAATAGTCCCCCCTCCTATTGCAGGATATTGCAAATTTCTTACGGTGATCGCGATGTAATAAAGCTCTTTACGATCAAGGGTCGCGGCTATTATCGCGTTATCTACGGCTCACTAAGCCCGCCTTTTACGCGGCAATAAACGTCCTCCTGTTCAACCCTTGTGTCATCGCTTTCCGTTTCTTTTTCAAAAAGGAGAAGAACTTGGCCGTTTCAGACGACGGCGAAACCCTCGAAGGAGTCGGATCGTGGTAGAATTACATCGAAAAGGGATTTTCGTCGCGAGGGGTTGACGCGCGGCCGATGCAACCGTGTCGCGATCGATTCGACCTCGGCGCGGAAATTACGCGTCCTCGGTCACGCTGCAACCAATTTGCAGCCCCATTTGAGACCGAGTAGCCGAGGTATCTGGATCTCGAAATCGAATCTACCTGAGTTTAAGCAAGCTCCGACATCGAGGCATCAACTTAGAGAAAACAACCGATCGGAAAGCGCGCGTGAATGAAATTAAGGAAAATTGGACTTGCAGAGACTCGGAAGACTCGACGAAACTGACGACTTGACGTACAATTCGATGTTCGAACACCGGCGTTCGATTCAAGGGAAAAGGTCAGGCGAGCTCGGATACGAAAATACGAGAGAGAAAAACGAATGGATTCGATCATCGACAGAGCCGGTAGGAGGATTGCGGATCCTCCATCCGTGGATGTTGTTCGTAAAACGAGTTCGAATTCGTGTTTCCTCTTTCCAAACTTTGGGAGAACTAGTTCTCGAACGCACGCAGAAGCGGAAGTTGCGGGAACGAAAGAGAAGAGGAACGTTAGAGATCTACCAGGGAGGGAGGAGAAAAATTGTTTCTCTCTCGCGTGATTTCCTCGCGAGTTCGTAGGTGAACGTGTATTTATAAGAAGTCTGTCCGATCCGCGCGCACGCGCAAATAAAAAAAAAAAAAAGCAAAGAACAATGATGAAAAGCTGGCAGGATCAGAAAAAGAAGAAGAAGAAGAAGAAGAAGAAGATAGAAAAGAAAGGGAAGAGAAAGAGGAGCGAAGATTCTGCAACATCGCCTCGAGAGCTTTTCTCGCCGATGTCTTCGCCGGAACACCTCCTGGCAAAACGGCGGAATTGCAAAACACACCTTTCCATCTCGTCTCGTCGTGTCGCGCAGAATCATCGGGAACATCGGTTCTGGGCGACCGAGTTGACCCAGCATAAATATTCATTCGTTCGGCAGGGATAAATATTCGTACGGTGTCGCGGATTTCGGTCTCGGGGAAACCCGTCGCCCGACGCTTCGTAATCAAGCAGCGTGGATTTCTCACGTGGCTTGCGCAACGCCGAGCGGGGGTTGCGTCTTGTTTCCCTCCCTTTCCTGCTTGATACACCACCACCGCGGAGATGCAAATCGAGGTTAACTCAGCTTCTTAAGGGTGGCATGCAAATATGGTTAGCCATCGGCCATGAAAGAAAAACGATTCGCCGGTGGGAGAACGACCTTTTGGAAATAAACGGGAGGAAGGACAACGACGTTCTTGATTTACATGGACGTCGTATCGTTGAGAAAATTCACGTCGTATCGTTGGATAGCCGAGAGCGTAAAGGAGAGGAATCCTCTTATCTTATAAAATTTTTCCAACGAGTTTCTCCAACGTGTTTGGCTATCTTTCTCTATCTTTCGGCGCGTATCCTCTCGATAGCGCAAAGACAACAATTTCGTCACGTTCCTGTAATTTGCGCGTTGCACTACTGAAAATTTCTCCACGACGACGACGACGACGACTGTTCGACTCGTTCTTTTGCGACTGCAGTCGCTTCGGATGAAAACTGATTGTGAGTGGTGAAGGCGATTGACTATATGTGTGTGTGTGTGTGTGTGTGTACGTTTGAATAACACGGGTGGTAGTAGGTTGAGAAGCTTCTTACCGAGCTTTGCTTTCATGTCCGTCTTGTCGGACGCCTTCCTTCCAGGCTTACGTCCCCTCTTACCCCCCTCTTTCCGATCACCGCGAGATCCCTCCTGAAACGAGAAAAATGTCACGTAAATTAATAAGCCACGGGAAGAGGTCTCGCGATTTCTCTTTACCAGTTGTCAGGAGACAAGTCGGACAAATTGCAAGATTTCCGCGAATGTCCGAAAGTTTTGTAAAGTTTATACGAAAAAATCGTTTTGATGTTTTGAAATTATATACGGATGAAAACGCGTTCCAGCTTTGCGCGTAAAACGTTTACAGCCAGATTCAACAATTACACGGCGCGGCGAGAATCGCACACGCGTAATAGAATAAACAGGCAGCGTATACAGCGCCGGTAGTAAAAAAAAAAAAAAAAGGAAAGAAAAACTTTTGTACAGCGTTCTAGCGGTCGTCGACTGAAATCGTAACGTCAGAACATGACGGCGACGAAACGGGTAGGAACGAGATCTGAAAGCGGATGCGACGAGTCTCTGCAGCGACGTAATACCCGCTTGATCCGTTGTTTCTTCCTGCCACTGATTAATATCTCAAACGAGTTGGTTCGAGCTCGCGGAGAACAACGTCCACCATTTTCAATGGAAACAAAAGCTTATTGAAGAGCGAGAGAGAGAGAGAAAGAGAGAGAGAGGACCGCTAAAAGCTCAGCACGAAGCTTCCATGGACATAACCCTCAGCGCGCCTCGTCCATTTACGGGACACCATTTTGACGAATTTTCGCGCCAAGATAACTCGCGTCCCAAATAACGGAGTTGCGAGAAAAAGCCAGACGATACTCTCCCTTCTTCCTGATCGTTATCCGCTTAAAACTTTCTAACGCTTCTACAATCGTTACCTGCCCCATTTTTTTCGATGAAAACTCGATGGTCCACGAACCAGCTTGGGGAAGGAACTACCCTGTCTGGAAGTATCGCGATCCCAGCACCGGAGACGCGAGTCGAAAAGACGATCCGCTGCCTCGTTCGAGAGATAAAGAAGACACATACGGGCAAGTATAACGCACGCAAAGACTCCCCGATCCACCGGGTCCCGCGAACCGTTAAAATTTACACGTCCCCGGAGCACGGTTGTTGCTCGACGACGACGACGACGAGAGAGGACGTCGCAGAGAGGCGGCCGCGGGCTTAGCTATGCATGCGCTCACGGGTGACAAAATACAAATTCAGTCCCCCTTTTTAGGGAAGACGTTTACCTTCGGCCCTATCCTTTCCTCTCAATCCTATCTGGTATTAAATCTCCTCGAATCCTCTTTCTTCCCCTCGGCCGCTTCCGACTTCTTTCGCTCGTCCCCTTGCTCGCGTCTGTCCTCTGTCTGCCTCTCGTTCCGAGGGGCTATCCACCCCTTTCCCTTTCCCTTTTCCCTTTTTTCCTCTTTCACCCTTCAGCCACGGTCTCGTGACTCTTCTCGCGCGGCGGTCTTTGTAGGCAGAAAATGGAATTGATGTTCCGTGATGAGCGGCGAGATACAGGAAACGAGGGAGGAAAGAGCGCTTGGCGTAAGGATTCCGACGGTCAGTGGGCGTGTATATCAGGTTCGCGGGATACTACTATCTCCATTGTACGTTTCTCTATGCTCGAGCCTTCTCCCGAGCTATTCACAGGAATATAATTAACCTGTGCGGGCGGAACGATGAATCGCAACGATGATCAAAGAGAAAGAACGATATTCCCAGCGTGTATGGTTGTGGTTGTTGTTGCTACCCCCGTCGTACTATGTATTTCGTTGGGCGACATACGTCGTACATCGTACGCTATACCGGAAGGGTAGGAAAACTCGTTAAACCCCTCCACTGTCAGTGACACTTCCGTCGATTTCCTGCACGCCCCTATCGCGAATGTCGCGCTACCTACACTCAGATCGACCCTGCGCCTGACAATCCCACTCGGATTTCTGACGTGTATCCGATCGTCGAGTAGAACGATTCGCCCGCTTCCGGAACACCCCCGGTCATCAACCTTTCAAATCTCCAGTCGATTTCAAGCCCGGTGTTTCCACGTGCTTGACACTTTTACTGTCCAACTATCGCGTATTTATTTTTAATCCCTTCTCCGAGAGGGTACGGCGCCAGAGAAACAACGGAACGACGCGAAATTGCATCGAGCTCGGTATGTACACCCCCCTCCAAAAGTATTGGGACACTTGCAGAAAATGAAATGAATTTGGAAAATAAAACCATTAGGGAATTGTTATAATTTCTTAAATGCATTTCAAAGTTTAGGTTACATCAAGCTGGAAAAGGTATACATAGTTTACATTACAGCAACAATAACATTAATTTTGCACAAGAAAGTTAAATTTTCTTTTCGTCGATACGTCCATCGCGTTTTTTCATTATTTGTTCGACCAATTTCGGCATCCGTTTTACTAGTTTTCCTATTGCTTTTCTAGTACTATTCTTTTCGTTCCATGGATTTCGTAGTTTGTTCCACAAGTCATTGTGGGACTTTGGACGCACTTCACGGATTTTCCCGAATCTTCTCTATATTGGGTTCAGATCAGGGGGCCACAATGCATTATTTCTGATTCATCACTCTATTGCAAATAGTCTTTACAAATCCTTGCGGTGTGCTTGGGATCGTTGTCGTGCATGAAAATAAAATTTTGGCCTATTAATCGTGCCTCTCAGATGGTATGGCACCATCACTTAAAATAGACAAATATCGTTCTTTTCTCCAGAATCCCTTCGATTTTTATTAAAATCATCAACACTATTTGCTCCAGTACATTCCCAGACCATTATTTACCTCCCTCCGTGTTTAATTGTGGGTACGATACAGTCAGGAATCATTTTTTTCTTCAGATCTTCTAAAAACATAAGCTCGAAGATCCGTTGGTCCATAAAACATTTTTCCACTCTTCAACTGACCAATTCCGATATTTTTTAGCCAGCTCTAGTCTTTTTACTTTACTTTGTGATTTTAATAATAGTTTTTTTATAGCTACGCATCCACGAAGACCAACCTTGTGTAAGCGTCTCCTCATTTATACCAAATACTAAATAAACAGGTGTCCTTATACTTTTGGAGGGGAGTGTATGTACGTACATACATCATCGACCCACTTCCTCGTTTCTACCATGATCAAAGTCAATCAAGATTCTCTGATATTTCCGAACACGCGCGATCAACAACAATAAGCTGTCGCGACAATTACGAGCGACAGCTTGGACGAACGAATTGCCCGATAACGAAGACACTCGTTCCCTTAATCCTTAAGGGAGAACAGTCCCATCGTGACGAAACGAAGATCAATCAAATTTCTCCCTTCTTCCGGAACGTTCCAGTCCGAGCATTCCAATCGCGAATGAGAGGAAAGACAAACGAATCGGGAGAGAAAAATATTGCAACTCGCAACGCGACGGATTCTTTCTTTTTCTCTCTGTACTTTGAAGATTACGCTTTGAAGATTCGCGAAGGTTACAGACGAGAGGAGACGGAGTATAGCCGGATGCTACCGATAGTAAGCGGCAGCACGGTAGAGACCGGAAGCTAGTAAACCACACTGTACACAGAGTCGGAGGGAAGGGGCGGGGGCCTTTGTAGTTTCGCAGTTTGTCGGCCGATTCCCTCTTACGCGTATTTCTCGAGCGCAAAGGCCGGGTTACGCGGCTCGCTCGCTCCGTGCCAAGGCTCCTCGTTCCGCGTGAAGCGTGATTTAATCTAGCGACATGAACGCACGACTCGTTGCTATGGCACGTACATACACTAGATACACCGTTTAGTTTGTACGTATAACGTGGTACCGAGCGATCGGTGCGTGGCCAGTAGTCGTGTCAAAGGCGACCATACTCGCGCCTGCAAGAACGTGTCGGAGAGCCGCCGACCGACTCGTGTTTAGATCAACTATGTTAGATCGTGTTTACGATCTAAGAGGGGGAAAAAAAAAATGAGAGAGAAGAAAATCGAAGCGAGAAATTTTTTAAATTTAGTACATCAATATGATAATAATATATAATTTATTAATATCGATAATATATACTAATAAATCAATGTATAATATATTAATATATCAATGATAATATTAATAAATTGTAATAATTTATAATTTATTAATATCATGGGATATTCTACCTATTGTAGAATGTGTGTTGATTATGCGAAATGACCGTGACACATGCTAATCGAATAATCGTCACAGCGAGATGTCGTTCGTTTGAAATTACTTTGCTGATTTCTACTACCGTGTTTCACAATCCGTCTTGCCATCGTCCTCGAGTTTTTTCGTTAATCGACACCTCCGACAATCGACCGTTCCATTAATCGGTATTCCGCGTGTGACAATCGAGGCACCACTGGGCCCAAATCACGCCTGCCGTTATTACAAGATTACGTAACTGGCGTTAATCTCGTGAATCGATCTCATCAACGGCGAACTTGGGAGAATTAATATGAAAAGCAACTGCTCTCTCGTCGCCCCTCAACAGTGAATTCGCCCGCAAATTCCGATTCGCACGAAGACCAAGTCAAGAAACATAAACGATCCTCGGGAATCCAGGTCGAACGTCATGGACATTGTCCTGCCGTTCAAACGTCTCCGAAAGAATAAAAATTCCTTCGAGTTGCTCGGTGAATTTCTATGCGCGCTAATGAAGTATTTGCACATCGCGTCGCCGACACACTCTCTCTCCCTCTCTCTCTCTCTCTCTCTCTCGTTTGATCTAATTCGCTCTACGCTGGAACCTTTCAGCTCTGCTTAAATTTCTCCTCTCGTTACACGCGCGGAATTCTTCCAGACGACTGGAATAGAGAAGAGAAGAGAAGAGAAGAGAAGAGAAGAGAAGAGAAGAGAAGAGAAGAGAAGAGAAGAGAAGAGAAGAGAAGAGAANGAAAAAAAGAAGAGTCGACCCAAAATAGAAATTAAAAACGAAGGCTTTTTGCTTCGAGCGCATTCGCGATTAATTCGAAACCGCGGAACGCAAACCTAGTTTTCGCTTCGAGCGTGTACGCTTCCGTTCCTTGTACTTGGCGGAACAACTTCCGGGCGACCACCTCACTCTAGTAGAAAGTCTTTAATTACAAAGGATACGGGAAACGTTCTTGGCCCGTCCCACCCTTTTAACCCCGGCCACGGCCCCGTCGTCCCTTTCATACGGGCGAGAGTCGGACCACTCTCGAATTTCACGGAAAGAAACTCGTTCAATTAATTTTCATTATTAATGGAATTACTCCCGGGGTCCCTTAGAGCGAGACTCTCTTAAACGCGTTAGCCATCTTTCCACCCCTTGATACCTTCTATTAACCCCAAAAATCTTTCACCTTCCCGTTCAGTTCCTTACCGTCCTCCCTCTCTCTCTCCAGACGATTCTCGTTCGCGTTAATTTTCACCTCGGAGTGAAAAACCCCGGATCCCCTGCCCGCTTTTCTCTTCCTTGTCCGGCACATCGACGACGCGTCCAACTCTCTTAAACGCTTTACACCGAAAACCATGCATATACCGAAATTTGCCAGAAAAGAGTCTGCCCGAGATGGCCCCTCGTCGTCGCAAGTCGGACGAGTCACGAGGACGAAGGAAACTTTCGCGAAACGGTTACGAAACCGATTACACAGTCACAGTGAAAATGGTCATGGAAATTCGTGTCGCTCGGGAGGAACCGAGCAATTTTCTTGGGCTTCGATCGTAATATCGCGCCGAGGCGGAGGGGTTTGGGATTCTTCGCGGGAGAGATTGCCGCAAGGTTCAATTGTTCAGTAGAGGGGAGGGTTAGGCAAAATCCTCTTACGTTCTCGTCCGCGATTCCTCTGGAAATTCATAACAACATTTACACGGAACGAAATAAAGACGGGAGTGAAAATCATCGGCGAAGAGATGTGCCTTTTTGTCTCCGGAGGAGCTCTACACACACACACACACACACACACACCACACACTCTCGTTCTTCTTATCCCTCAGTTTCTGAATTTACGTCCGCTTTATTCTCGGCTCGAGCGGCAGGCGAATCGAGAAATCCGGCTGAGCATGAATTCAATCAATGCTTCTGCATGAGAACGTTCTCGCCGAACGTTCGAGGAAAATGACGATCAAACTGTGTTGTTTCAGCAGGGAAGAGAATTGAACCGACCGTTCGCGAGTACGCGATCGTCGTTGCAGCAGTTGATCGAGGCATTCGCTGCAGTTAATCAAATTATCGTCGGCCTACCGATTGGATAACCCTTACGTCCGTCCCCCTCCTCCTCCCATCCGCCGTTCGTTTCCATCGTTTCGCAGAAAAACGCAATTCACGCTCGTGAAACGCTTGGCGTCGCAACGAGCGAGCGTGCAACGCAGTTACCGGATCCACGCGCGCAACCTTATTATTACCTCCGTTCGTCGAAGGTTGCACGATCCTCCTCCTCGCCATCGCTCTTTTTCAGCGATGACCTACAAAGTGAATTTCTCGCGAGAGGAAGCTACGACCTGGCCGGTGGTGGCTTAACGAACGAAACGAAAGTCTGTCTTTATAGACGGAGGCCAACCTGAAAATTGTACAACAGTTTGCAAACACACGTTTGGATTTCCAACGATTCTCTCTCTCTCTCTCTCTCTCTCTCTCTGATCGTTCTCGACACGCAACGAATAGAGCTCGGTTAATTAAGGAGAATTTGAAAAGTAATCGATGATTAATCTTTTAAGACGTTTATGTCGTGTAGAAAAAAAAATTCGCTTTTATTTATTGCGAAATTTAAGGGAAAAAAGTTATACGTATCTGTAATTTTAACGCATTTTAGAATATTCCAAGGTAACAGAACAAAAAAAGTGAAATTTTTTTCAGAGAAAATTTTTCAAAGAAACGTCAAAATGATTCATCGTTTTGTTGTAATTTCAACTCAATCTTACAGCAAGCGCATGCACACTGTGTTTTCGTCGAGTATACTCGCCCCAGAAATAATTAAGCACACCAGTGCGCAAAATGCTCAGGGGGTTAAATAGTGAAAAAAAAAAAGAAAAAACTAAAACAAAGGGAAACCGCTGGCATTCCGTAGCAAGATCGAAAAAAGAAATCGCGTTGCGGGAGGACGTGTTCTTCGCGAAAAGGTGCAGAGGAGAGGGAGAGAGGAAGGGATTTGGGTAAAAAACGAGGCGACGCCAAAAACGCGCGTAAAAGCGTCCTGCTTGGACTGTCCCACGTCATTGTACATACACCGAAGAACCGCCGCGACCGGACGAGAAACGAGAAGAAAGAGGAAGTGGAGAAGGAAGCATCGTAATTTTCCAGCCGCGCCACCGACGCGACGCCGCTGTGTAGTAACAATGAACGAGAGATATTCCGCGAACACAATGGCAAAGCGCCACGGTGAAATCATCGCGACTGCCGACGAAAATCCCATAAATTCAGGAACATTCGACTCGCTCTCGCTCGTTTCCCGCTCTAAATTCCCAACCGCCGCAACAAACTTCTTTTTCTATTCTACCGCCAGCAAATAAGTCCGAGCTTTCTCCACATCGATTGCTCGTTTGTTTTCTATTCGATCAAAAAATCGTGTACGCATTCGTGTATGCTTTCATACACGATGCGTTGCACCGATGAGAAATTTCTACTGGCGCTGCGCGTTTTGCTAAGTGAAACTAGCGTTGCAAGTAAACGCGCGTTCTCCAGAACAGAGAAACTCTGCTTCGATTGCCAAGATGATCGATAAGAAGATGGATATCCAGATGGATATGCAAGATCAATTAACTAGGAATTAATTAGCTTTTAGCGATTTTTACTTGAAACCTCTCTCCCAACACCGACAAACACTTTACACTACCGATAGAATATTGATGTCGCGATGCTACTATTACACAGATCCATTTTTTTTTTTTTTTCCTTTTTTTACTGGAAATATTTGTTTCGAAACAACGAAACAGGATACAAAAAAAAATTTCTGATTTTTGTTACATTTTATTAAAAAAATAAAGTTTCGACGCCCCGTGTATTTCCGCATATCGACGGAAACGAAAAATTACTTAAATTTCTCACATCGCGTTATAATCCGAGCTATTGGAGGGTGGCTCTCGCTCACGGAGTATATCCATCAAAAGATAGAAATTCGCGGAGGATAGAAAATCGAGCGCGAACGCATCGACCTCGCATCGATGGTATTGAGAAGCTATCGTAAGAGATTTACGAATCCGTGGAACATCTGTCGTGACGATGTTGCCGTTCACCGTGCTTCGATTGCTTCGCAAACGTATCGAGATCACGATAGAGAAGTGCGATTGCCCGATGGAGGTTACGAGATTGCCTACGAAATACCTTCCACGTGTTCTGTTTCGTCTTCTAACGATCGCGTTATGGACGTCCAAGGATCTATAATCTACGTCGTCGCCGTTTCCTTCGAATCTTATCGACATCGACCTGTTTCAGACGAACCAACTTTGGAGCGTAGCACGCTTTACTTTCTTGGTAGTCGAAGGCTTTTTAACCCATTAACAGCCGATCGAATATGCCTTGCTTATAGCATCGGAGCTGCACTCGTTTCAATATTACATTCCGTTGTTACGTACTCTAGTAACTTACTGAAAGACTCTCGTCACTCATTCTGGGAAACATTTATGTATACATATATGTATATATTGCGCGTATTATGCAAAACTTTTTGAAAGTCCATTGTGCCTGTTGGTAAAATCTGAGAATATATATACAGGATGTTTTGTAACTTTCGTAACACTTCGGGAGCTGATTGTATTCTTTTAAAAATAATGAAAAAAAGTCAGATAAATATATGTCCTATCTGTCTTCGCTTATGAGACATAATAAAAACTTTCTGTTTTAATTACTTTTTTCTGTTTTAATTACTTTTAACTACTTTTACAATATACTAATAATATGTAATATTCGCTCCATTATCACTTCAAACACGATTTTATACGACATGCATTACGATTATTAGTAAGAACTGAACTGATTTAGAGAGTATTGCGAAATTTGCTGAATCTTCAAATAGTCACATGAAAAAAAATCTATTGTATACGCAACATCAATTGAACATGCTGAAATACTACGAAATAGAATAGAGCACGGCTTCCGACAAATTCGAGAAACACCAGGAATGATAGAGAGAATAACCAGATGAATGACAAGATGCGTGCAGGCTTGTCTTCAAATGCAAGGCGATCAATTCGAGCATCTTTTGTAAAAGTAATTAAAACAGATAATTCATTATATCTCATAAACAAAGACAGATAGATATATATATATATATATATGACATTTTTCATTATTTTTAGGCGTACTATCAACTCCCGAAGTGGGTCCCCCAAGTTACGAAACACCCTGTATGTATACAAGTTACAAAACGCCGGTCTGTTCTAAATTTTTTCCATTACCTGTTATTTCTCGTGTAATAAGAAAATACGATAAGAATTCGATAGAATTTAAACAAACTAATTCAATCGACAGAAGTTCAGTTCGTCGATTGTTTAAATACTAAAATTCCAACTTCAACAAACGGAGTAACGGAGAAATCGGAATAAAGTTGCGAAGATCGCGTTATTCGTTTGGTCCCTTTAACGCGTCATTTTCTCTTTGGTCCCTTCAATTTCATTTCCTTTGCGCACCTATCCCTTCCGCGTTATACTCGCCGCGAATTTGCGATACTCGCTGATTTCGTAAACGGGATCCGATCGTTATCAGAGGCAAAAGTAAACAAGGAGGCTTCTCGTATCGAGTTCCCCGTACCGAGATGAGCACGTTCGAATGCAAAAAGTGTTGGTAAACATGCTCGATATCGGAATGTAAATTTCGAGGACGGCTACGACGGTAACAAAGTAACGCCATTGCAAAATATCGGCTGCGTTCTACCTTCGTTTCGGACAACGTAACCTCCGAATTTGCTCGAATCGACGTGACACGACACGGTAGAACAGAAATAATTCTGAGGATTCTGGAATCGGTGATTTTTGGAGTGTGACAGAAACTGGAAGTTACAAATTATATCGCAAACAAAGAAATGACACTCTACCTCGATAAAGAAGCAATTAAACAACACGAATATGTTAAGATGCTGCCGTCGAACTTGATTCGGCACGTCAGTTAAATTTGGGTTAAATTTCACGCGGTTCGCGAGACAGTAACGTACGAAAATTCACCAAGCAAAAGCCACTGAGAAACGCAAATACATGTGTGTATCGTTGGGGTAACGGTATACACACGTACATACGTCGCAGACCGGAGAACGGATCTCCCCTTAAACTCCTACACATACACACCGAACATAAGTTTTCCCAATTAACAGGACAGTTTTTTCCCTCGCGATATACGTGTGCCGTTGAATTGCGCAGTAGCGTCGCGTGTGGGCGACCAACTGTAACGGTAGCTAGAGAACGATCGACCGGCATTTCAAACCGTGTGACCGCAAGTGGAAATGGATCTCGCGAGACTCGAGAGAAACTGAAAACGTTCTGCGTCGACCGTGCGTCGTCGACTTAACCGTACACCGGCGAAAAACCGTGCGTACGTACTATCGTATCGACTAAACGGGGCCAGAATCAACAGGGTATGATTCGGAAATGGTATGTATGTATGTGTACGTCAGGTGTTTGGCAAATGGAGCTAATTTCACGGCTTATTCGAAAGAAACAGACGTCGAGGCAGGATGGTGGCAGAAGAATGTTCTAAGAGGCTACGAGATTATTGGAAAGCGTATAAAATGTGTCTGTAAAACACTCACCGGTGCTACGCGACGTGCGAGCTGTGTCAACTGCGCAGTTGACGAGCTAAAAGGCTGTGTTCAGGGACGTGATGCTCGGTACCGGTGCCCGAACGGTACAACCGGTAATATTAAACGACCGACGCGACGCCTATCGGCGCTTTGGCGAAATTTGTGGCATTGACTTTCAAATTACGCTCCTACGCAATTGAATTTACGCGCCCATTTTTTTTTTTTTTTTTTTTGGACACGACCGTTTGAACGCGATCGTTGCGATCGAAACGAACGACTTTGCTGCTAAAGCTATTTGCGAACGGGGATGCGATCGTTCTTTTCATTCCATAATTACTTGTCGTTTCGAACGTGTTTAATTAAGCACAGCATTTCATAGATGTGGATTACTGGATTAAACGTTTAATAACGTTTAATTGAAAGTTGAATATTTAATGCTCAGTTGAGTTGGATATACGTTACTATTTTAAATCATTCGACTAGCAATAAATAACTATTTTTGAATTAATTCGACCATTTCTCTTTTTTTCTCTTATTATATGATAACTAACATAATCCGTGATAACGTATCGAATATATCTTGCAACGTTGACGCTCGAATTAAAAACAACGATAAATTATCATCCCTCGACACGACAAGTCACTATCTGTTAAATAAATAAATCACCGTGACTCTACTAAAGTTAACGAAACAAATATTTACAAAAGCACCACGAATTTCGCAATATAATTTGCACGACAAACGTAGACGGTTACGCCAACGGTCGAACGATTCGCGATCACAAGATGGACTCCAGTTTGTTCCGCGCCTGGATGTCACGTGATTATTCAAAGCTAGCAGAGACATCTTTCGACGAGCGAGGGAATGAAAGTCGACGACACGTGGCGCAATCAGTCGACAAAAATGCGAAAAAACGAACAGCGACATCGAACGTCAACTTTGTATACGAGCACTAAGATGAAACACACACAAGCAAACAACCACCCTTCGGTTCTGCCTGTCCCCCCCCACCCCACGACCCCTTAACAAACCTTCGATCTTGCAGATCCTGACGTCAAACGAAAGAAACAACGCCCTTTGTCGTCAGTTTGAAAATAACGACTATCGCAAAAGAGCTGACATTTCGTACGCGCGCCATCTTTGCACGACACAGTGTAATCTGTTTAACGCGCGTAATCTTGTTGCCTGTTTTTCATGGCAGTTTGCATCACTCGAGCACGTTGTCACTTCATCGTTTCCTCAAATTGTCGACTCACCGTTTCATTTTCCACGATACACATTGGCTCCACCTCCATGACCCCCGTGAATTTACTTCTTTTCGACGTTCTTCAAACAAATCCTTCGTGACACGCTTTGTTAAATCGTGATTCTATCGTATTCTTAATACTTTGTAATGGCAACGTGTGTCTGTTTACAAACACTGCAAGGTCACACAGCAGACCCCTAGACGTCTGACTGTCGGGTATTTCATATTACGTCACAATCTCCGATGCTAGCGCCACTTGCGACGAAATCGTGAAATATTACGAACGTGATTTTCAGAATTGACTGCCGATAAATAGCCAAGTAGGAAATTTAGCGCGAAAGCGAAATAAATGTTTGAAACATTTATATAATTTAATCATTCATCTGTTTCTGCAATATTTCCCAATTTCCTTAAACTGTATGATACAGGGATACATCGCATATTAAGTCTATGTCACATCTCATCTATGACCGAGGAAATTTTAATTTTTAAATAAATTTTGGACATTTGATGTTTTTGACCATTTGCAAATTACTTTTGATACGAAATATTTTTTCATATAATTTGTTGCTCGACTTCGAGATTATCAATGATAGTGAATGCTTGTAGGAAATTCAAAAAGATTATGCAATATGAACGAAAAGCCTCAATTGGATTCTGAATATAATTGGATCATACACACGTGTATGAATGCCTTCAATGTCTATTTAACTATGCTCCATTTTACTTTCTATGATACCGTAAATATGCAACCAAATGCCACTCGTAAGTAGTAAATAATTTCATAAAAAGAATATTTTCGTATAAAATTTAAAATAGCTGTAAAGTTATCGTTTTTATAACGTACTAAAGTTGCAGAAGTTTTATCATATCCCTTATTCATGATGGTGGTGGATCTTCTGGTGTACTCTATATTGCAATGAGTATTAAAATCAATTTAAAATAAGCATGAACATAAAAGACAGTTTTATTGCTAACAAACTTGCATTTTTTAATCGTTACTGTTTACATCTATACCTTACGTTGCAAAATCAAGTTTCAAATTTAATGATATCTATTATCAAAACCGTTCCTGTATTTTTCTAAGTATCTATTATCGTAAAAATCATCCCGATTACTTCTAGTGTAAACACCTCTATAAGGATAATATGTTTCTTGTTCGTAATCTCTTTGCCGATATGGAAAATATCTGGGAATAAATAAATTATTATTAATTGATTGCGTGATTCATATCAATGATTGTTTTAACGGTAATATGAAATTACCTATAATCTTTTGAATAAGGTTTCATGTAAGGATCTTCTCTGTAATAACTTCCAGGTAATGTATCTACGTAATGACGTAAATATCCAAACAAAGGTACACGATCGTTACTACGATAAGGAATTGAATAATGTCTTTCTTTATGATTATACACATCTTCATTATTTTTATCAAAATAATGTTCTGCTTCGTTTCTCAAATAGTTTTTCCTATCATTTATATATCTATCATTGTTATATCCTCTGGCGTGATCGTGATAATTATCAATACTAATGTAAAACGATAAAGTGAAATTTTAACTTAATAAATAAATAGTCACACAATGTAAAATATGAATGCGTGAATAACTTACATTTTGCTATTGTCATATAGTCCCCGTTGTGCTTTATCTTTTTCAAAGTAAGATGCGTCGCGCGAACCGTCTCTAAACGAGTTCTGCAATTTTTGCCCATAATATCCATCAGTATTCCCAGACGACCTATGCCCTCCTTCGTTATCGCTGTCCTCGTAAAAGCTTGAATTATTTCCTGACTCGTCTTTATGGTAATTGTTACTGAAACCGGTCCGGTGATGCCCTTTTTTGTAATATCCACTACCATGCTGTTCAAAAGCATTCTTCTCATGATCGACCACCTCGGATTCTCCTGAACTGTGTCTTCCTTTGTCATGCCCTTTGCGTGCTGTATCTTGATTGCCGTATCTCTTTTCGTCTCGCTTACGTTCTTTAAATCCTAGTTCCTTGTTATAAATGGAGCTGCCTTCATTACTTTTCTTCTCCTCGTCGAAAATTGCGTGCTCAGCATCGATTTTTTTTTGCACATTTAACAAAGATCTTGTTGATTGTTCGTTATTCTGCACGGCATGCAAATCGGATGCGCAAAAGCTGCATTGAATAAAGAAAAAGAACACGATGTACGAAATGAAAAACGACATGTTAAAAAGCAAGTGTCAGTAGACAATTTGCTTATTCCAATCGGCTTAATCAATTATATAGAGAAACGAATGTCCTTGTTAAAGTGACAGAACTAAACGTATCCTGTACGCACAAAATCCATAGATCCGATGAATCAGCACGACCTTCGAATTTTTTTTTCGGCTCTTCGCATTAAGAAGTTAGCGCATCGACTGATGAAGCGAAACGAAAGTTTTATACGAAATCTTTGTAGAATAAATAATGCATTTTACCAAAGTTTTTAAAAATAGTAATCATATATTTTATTTTCTTGTTTCCCTTTTTTGTTTCCTATTTATTCTGTTTAAAACACCCATTACTTTAAGATCTTGTATTGTTTTAATATGTTAAAACTTACAAATAATACAAAAAAAGTTTGAAATAAATTATTCGTACGCGTTTATCATATAATATTTACAACTTTCAAATGTTGTTGGAGGCACATCTACAATATACTTGTCGGACAAAGGTAAAGGTAAGAAATATATCAGTATTGTAAAAAATATTCAAAACTTATATTTTAAGTCGTCTTCGTGGAAATTCTCAATGAAGAATTGTACAAGACGCTTAATTATACTCTAAGTATTGTAAGGGTAAGATGGGAGGGGAAAGAATGTATGGTATATAATACAATCACTAATCATCTTCGTGTTCCAAAAATATCGTAGCTCTTTCTAAACAGTACTTTCACGCACATTCGCTCTTACGCTGTGATTATTAAATCAACAGATTCAATTAAGTCACATACCAATTATACAATTTATGAACGTTTATAATTTATGAACGCAATTTAATAATTATTCTAGCTAAAGCTTCTAAAAGTGTTCAGTATTAAATACATTAAACACATTAGACTATTTCTCTTTTTTACGTTTATAAATTGTGGGATAATATAACAGTAGTTTGCCATCCATTTGCCATTTTGCATTTAACAAGCAAATTAAACGGTTTGCTTGTGCGTCCAAATTAAATTGGAAGGCAATGATTTTAATTCCGAATATATGTCGAAAAATATACGTACACATCATCATCGCTCTTAGTATCATTTCATCAAAATGATAATAACCGTTCGTGCGCAAAAGAAACACCGTTCAAAACATTGTTTATCACTTTGTGATTTAGGGTGGTTAAGTGTTTATTATGTATTTTTTAGCTGCTATGAAAAAATAAATTTATTATCCCACCCATTCTTGTATTCTGACGCAAACTTAAAAAAAAAAAAAAACACTTTACAATTCATTTCAGATTAAAACATTGCATTGGTACACAATTTATCATATACCAAAGACTTTTAATTATTGACAGATAATTAAAATCATTAAGCGATTACGCCGTCAGATAAAAAAAAAAAATTGTATCTTCATAGACCACCCCATTCACGACGATGAATGGACGTTAACTTATTTACAAAGGTTTATATGATTATTATACTTCCATAATTTATGCTTACTCTGTACACGCGCTTTTTCAAATTACTACGAATGAATATATTTACAGAATTTGGCGGTTTGTTAAAATATTTAAAAATTCATGCGATCAATGCGATCGCGGCACGCTATTTGTCTGTTGCATATGATTTTGGTCGTCGATAATATCGCGACTTGTAATAATGGAAGAAGTTCTGATTAATTTCACACTAATTTGTTATTCATCAAAAATAATACAGATCTACTCAAAAATCCGCCTATAGATCTCTATGAAATTATTATCTGTTCACTGGCATTTTCATTCTGTTCAACATAATTTACGTCTATAGTGCACACTGTTAATATTACCATTGTGATTCCTCTTTAGACTTTAGTTTAACGTCTTTTTTTAGATATAAGCGTGAATATTCATCTTGATAAGTAGCACATTGTGTATTCGACTTATTAAGTTTTTGTATATTACTACTAATTGGTGAATTACTTGGTGAATACTTCATTTCTTGTAATTCTTGCAATTCTTTTAACGACCTCATCACCATTTGAACATCTTTTTCTTGTTCCGTTGGTTGCACTGCGTTGCCTACTGGATCATCCAAAATAAGTCCAGTGTCTTTTCGTTTGTCTGATGATATCCCTCTTGATGATGTATCGTCATTAAAAATTTGACTTAAATAATTAGTAGCAGCAATTGTTTCTTCATTTTGTCTCTGTTCCTGTTCTTCTTTCGTAAGTGATGGTTGTTGCTGCTGCTGTTGCTGTATAGGCACTACATCCGAATTAACATATCCTACTTGTTTATCTAATACTTTTTGATCCTTTTTCTTCTTTTTAACATCATGCGATTTGTGTTTACCTTCCGCACATCGCTCCCGCTTTTTATCCTTCTTTTCAGTCTTATTAGCCAAATCAACATCTTTATCTTCTAATTTTTTATCATTTTTTATGTCAGTGTTCTCATGTAGCAGTCTGTGTTTTAAAGCTTTAGAAAGTGAAGGTGCTTGACTCAATGCAGAACAGTTAGACTGTTGTGACTGTGTACATGAGTATGAAGCTTCCTGTCTGTGCACGGAATGATGTCCACTTTGAGGCACTTCATTTGTATTTGGAAGAACATTCGAAGTTTCAGGATAAGCAGTAATAGAAACTACATCCTTTTTGTTTTCACTTATCTTCGTAGATGACTTGTGAAAATCATTAACCGGTGTAATAGAAAGAGAACTATTAACTAGATCCATAAAATTAATCTTTTCTACGTGACTTTTAACTGGTTTTTGAGCCATTAGCTGAGCCGTAGGCACAACAGAAATTTTACCTACACTGGAATTATTAGCTGCAATTGTTGAATTCTCGTGATACTGTCCCGAATTACTAATATCTTTATTCCTATCTTTATTTTTTATACTATGTTGCTTTTTTTCTATATTATCACTTGATTTTGTAGTTCCTTGTTTTACATAACTAGTAGAATTTTCTGTTGCATTTTGAATTTTAGATACATTCGCTGAGACCTTTTCTTGTGATGCAACATTTATACTTGACGAGTCAATTCTTGCAGAACTGTAAATCACATTTTCTGAAGAATTAGTATTACCATTACCAACTTCTTTCAGTTTTTTTGTTTTCTTTTTTGTCCTGAAAACAAACCATTTTGTTATGATACATATATTTTCTAAACATGTTTCAAATTTATATGCTACTCACGCAGGTTCAACCTCATGAACAAACTTTAATAAAGCTTCTGCTGTCATGTAGCCATGTGGCCATAATGGTAAAACTTGACGAATCATAAAGTTTCCAACATAAGTGTAGCTACTTGTTTTTCTTGGTCTTAAAACATTGTAACAATGATTTTTTATACTTGCAATTTCAGATACAAGTTTTCTATAAAAAGAAAAAAAAAGGGATTTTATGCACAATTCTCTTGATTTAACGAAGGTAAGATTCATTTCTATTTACTTTGCTTCTACAGTCCAAGGGAATTGTTTCTTAGGAATTTTCGGCTTATCTATGTCCTCACAAATTTCTTCATCATCAGAACTTTCAACATCTTCAGGTGGTCCTTCTACTTCCCTGGAAAAAAATAGATATGTTAATTATAAATAAAAAAAAAAGAAGAATGAAATAGGGAATTATAAAAGAATTCGGCGATGATAAAAGAATGATGATTTGCATTTATCGTGATAAAACTCCATGATCTGAAAAATTTCTGTGTAAAAATACATTATAAAATCCTAGATTAAAAACGTAGAAAAACAATGTACATGTGATCACTAAATTGAATTTTAGTAACTTAAAATTTTATTGCGTCACACAATGAATGATGTTATAATAAATTAAACACTGATACTGATGATAAGCCCCGTATTTTCACTATCTCAATAAGAACATTAAAAAGTTTTTTCTTTAATTTGTTTCACATAAAAATTATTTTTACAAATATTGAGATAGCAATACATATATATGTATATATGTGTGTATGTGTGTGTGTGTGTGTTCGTGTGTGTATATATATATGTAAGCATGATTAAAGTATAGGGAAAACACTAGAAAAATTGAAGAAAAAAAAAAAATAATAATAATTGGAAAGGTGAAAATAGAAAAGGTTTCCTCTTACGAGGGGCACCTTACCAACAGTACCGGTATATATCCCAGTATAAATGAGGACTAAGAAATAAAAAATTATCGTAAGTTCTCATTCAAAATTACATTGGTACTTAATTTATACTTTCAAATTACAAAGATATTATTCTTCTAATATTCTTTTTACGGATTTATTTTTTTTTATTAATCTAATATATATTTTTATTAATTATAAAAAATATTTAAAAGAAACACTTACTTTCCTTCAGCCACTTTTTTACACTCATCTACATATTTGCACATTGACATTATTTCATCAATCACTGTTTTTAACCTGTAATATAAAATTAACGTTAATAATTATTAAATAAAATATAAATGAAGTTATATATAATATCACTTAAATACATAAGTTTCTAATGCATAATAATATGAAGTCACCTCTGTATAAGATCCTTAGTTTTGTGTTCGAGATCTTGTATAAATAATTTCTTTGCTCTATTTTGAAGTGCTCCTTTACTACATGGTAAAAATCGTGCGAGATGCCCATACGTTTCTAACCTCAAACTTATAGGGGAAAGATCTCTCAATTTTTTTTCTAAACTGAAATAAAAATTCTGAGGTTTATTCTTCCAATATAACAAATATATTATAATTGCTTACCTTAGCAATAATGTATTTACTGTTACATTGAAAAATTTAGTTTTCCCTTCTTTACTGTTTTCTGCACATGTTTTCAACTTATTAACTATTTCTACAACATTTTCTGGAAGAGATTCAGGTAATGGTGCTTCTTCTTTATCGATATCATCGCATTCAGATTCTGTACCTATACATCGAGATTTGCCAGAATCTGTTGTATCCCTACTTGATTCATCCTCAACTCTTGCAGCATTCACTACACTCTCTATTGCATCATCAATGTTACTATCCTTACCACCTAATTTTTTTAGCTCTAACTTTTTGTTATCGAAACCGTTAGTATTTGATGTCTTTTTTTCAAACCTTTTTATGTCAAACTTTTTATCTGGCGCGTTTTTACTTTTTTGTGTATCGATCTTATCAGATTTCTTTTTATCTTCTTGATCTTCTGAAACTAAAATGTATAATATTGTTATTGTAACATTATAACTATTTTAATAATGTAAGTACATTACCTTCAGCATCTGTAGTTTCTCCCTTCTCTTTCCGTCTATTTAAATCTCCATCTTGTTGAAAATTTTGTTGATCTTGGGAATTTTGTTGCCTTTTCTTTTTTTTAATAATATTTTCATGAGTTTGCTTTTTCTCTCCATTTTCATCTATCTTTTGTTTCTAAAATAATCACAAAAATGTTTAATACAGAACAACAATGAAATAAATAATATTATATTGTAACTTCAGTTACTTTTCTTGGTTGATCACCAATAATATCTTCAGTATCATCTTCATCCGATGAACTGATATTTCGTTTCTCAGATCTTTTAGGACTGTCCACATCTTCTGTATCCTCTTCACTACTCTCACTGCTTTCATCATCATTGCTTTGATTATTGTTATTATTATTGTGAACCAATCCATGCTGATCAGCTGATGTAAATTCAAGAGCTCCACAATTAATATAAAACCCTCCATGTGCTGTAGTCATCTCCTCTGGTACAATTTCATCATACTAAAATAATTAAAGTATAAACATTATAAAATACGACAAACGTATGTAATATTCAATACATTACATACCGCATCAGTATTGTCGATGAAGGAATCATTTTCATCATATCCAGCTCCCAAATCCACGTAATCATCATATTTATGTCTTTTTTTGCCCATGGTAGAAGTTCCCTGTAAATTAAATATTCTTTAAATGATGAATAAATTTTTGTATATTCAAATTATCATAAATCTACAAAAATTACGTTTCACATACATATTTCGCTTCAAACCGTCTTGCCATATCTCGTAGTTTATCATCGTCATCGTCATCATCAAAAGATAATCCATTGGTTGCATTTTCATCTCCTCGTTTTAACTCTTTCCTACGTTTTTTCTGCAAAATAAAATTATTTACTTTACGACTGAATGCGAGAAATTATGTTTGCGTCATAATTTACGCACTCGTTTTAATTTCGTCGTGCGTTTTCACTATTTTATTAAAAAAATAGTCTTATTATGTGTACGCGTCTATCATTCATAACATGTTTCTATATGTAAAATTGAAACGGGAATCGTGTAAGTAAATTAACTTTTTTTTAATAATTTATTTATTAATAAATGTTTAAGTTAAAAAGTCATACTAAGTCAAACCATTGATGAAATGCAACATGATTAGAATTAACATTTAGAAATGTAAGTACGATAAAGAGGGAAAGTTGATTCAAAAGAGGGCATACACTGCCCGTTCATACCAGGAGCACATACTACGTGCAGAATGTCACTGTTGCTCTTTCTTTTGAGACGCGCAACTCCCTGTTATCTTCTGCTCTCCTAGTACGAGAGACGCTACAACCAGTGATTGATCCCAACAAAAATACAATTATCAATAAATTCAAATTCCATGCTTTGAATCATAAAACAATATTTCAAATAAATTGTATCGAATAAGAATATAAAGATATAAATTATTATTAAAAAAATTTTCAAGCTAAATAAATAATAGTACGCGAGATAAATTCATATAACTTTATTATTAACGTTTATGTATTATTTTATTTCTATACGTTGGTACTATTTTACACATAACATTATACTGCACAATTAAATAACAATAATCTTTTCATCAAAAATTTTTAAAAAAATTTAATTAATTTTCATATCAGCAAAGACGCAGATTTAAAGATTAGTTCATTTTTTTTATAATTCCAATTCAAAGATTATATAAAAATGATAATCTCTAGTTTCGACACAAACGTGATCTAGTAAGTTATAAGCTGTCGAAAATTAGAACAAAACAGTCATTTTGTATAACGTACATTTTTTTAATTTAAACTATAATTATTCCTCTTAAACAATGCAGATGCTTCATATTCTAAAAAAATGCCATAAGGAAGTAAAAATTATTATTTAAAAAAGTATATATATATATATTTTATAATTATATTAGAATTAAATATAAATTAGAATAGAGAAATATAAATTACAAAATAATATCGAATAACGGTATTGTACAATATCCATCTAGCGTGAACATGTTTTAAGTAGATATGTCGATGGTCACGAGTTTCCTCCCGGTGCATCGATCACGAAACTAACATACTCTGCATACAGGCATAAAATTATCGAAATAAAATACAGATTAAACTGCGATGTATGTACATTAAAAAAAAGGAAAAAATACCAATGAAAGAATCATAGTTTGGTGAAACGAAACAAACAGGTTCCCAAGTAAGGTGAATGGTTGTTTTAATAAATTCGCGATACCGGGTAATACTCTGTCGTGTTCTAATAATTCTCTAATTCTTCGACATACACGAAATAATGATTGTCACGAAAACAAATGCTGAAAACTTCTTCATAACCAGGTTTCGAACGAAACATCAAAGAGACGGCGTTTCATATTAGCATACGTTACACCGGTAATGCATCGTGACGTTTCTATTTGATGGTTTCGACTTGATCAAATCTTTTTCTACCAATTTGGGCATAATATTAATATAAGCTCACTGTTAGTGGATATACGCAAATAAGAAAAGCATACATATTGCGAGACTGTCGAAACTCACGCGGCAGCCGCGACATGACAATTCACTTGGCCAACAGATACAAGTTCCCTGCGTTTCATGTAGTCTGAAAATGGGCGATTCCATTGGCATTTTTGCAGTTTCTTGTCAAACTATCTCTACGTGAAACTAAATCATGACCGGTGTTCGTGACAAACTAAATGTGTTAGTAAACGTAACCGTATGGATAGGCATCGTGGATTTTATAATTCCTTGGATAGATAAACGAGTGAAAGGGACAACTGACCTCGGCTGCTTTGAGGAGTTGTGCATAGTTGAACTCAGGACATGCCTTCTCGTTCGACTCTGGCAGGGTAAGTGTGAAGCGGAAGGAGGGCGCGAGTTGTTTGCCCTTTTCTCCTTTTTTCTCCTTTTTCGTGGCGTAGCCCAAGGACTCCGGAAACTCCAAGGTCTGTAAAGGTACCCTTTTAGCTTCTGACATTCCTACATTTGCACCGAACTCAACGCGGATTACGGAAACACTGCGAACACTGCGGCAACATGGTCCTTTCTCTTAAACACCGCACCGACACCGCCACTCGCACGTCGCCATCTTCGGCTCGACTGTTTTTAGAGTGCGCTGTTAATGCCGCCGCCACACCGCGAATTTCACGCATGCGTCTCACAGTACAAATAATTTCAAGCAGAGTTCTCATTGAATAATTACGATATTGGAAACAATCCATGGAAAGGAGTACGATCGTTTCAATAAATTATTGGAAATTATAAAATTAATTGCTTATTTTGACATACGTCGCAGATTAATATTACTTGTACATTTGAATTTTATTGAGACAAAGAGTGTTCATCTCGTGAGTAGATATGTCTCTGTCAATAAAAGTACAATGATTTAATTTGCGTATATGTCATTTATTAAGAACTTTCGCTAACAACTTCTACAAGTTGTCATCTCGTCTATACAATATATCTGTGTAAAGATCATGTTTACAAATATAATAACCTTATCTCATATGTAATAAATATGATATTTCATAATTTATATTTTAATGCCTGCAATGTTAAAATCAGTTCAGTTATGTCAATTATAAAATGTTCTTATAAAATAAGAATAGTTAACTTATCTAAAACACATCGTATTCAAATGATCATAGTATTCAAAAGGCATCGCTTATTTAACTATCAGCATTTGAATTATTTTCTAAATTGTCTTGTTTCTTCGCAATTTTAATTGCTGAAAATTGCTGACCTAATATTTTCATCACTTCAGCATGCTTTATATTACGTTCTTTTTTCACACTATTATAATTTTCTTTTACATAAAGCGCAAATGCCGAAGGCTCTCTCTTCGGGGTTTGTATTTGTACGATTCCAGTCTTTGTTGTCTTGTTTAATAATAATTCGAATTTTCCATAGCAAAGGCCACATCGTTTTCTTTCAATATCCAAAGATTTGGAATGTCTACCAATGCTATAATGAAGTTCAAAATAATTTAAACGTATATACACCTTTGGAAACTTATAATTATATATGTGTTATAAATTTTGTTTTACCTGTATCCACAGTCTACGCATTTATATGTAAATTTCGTTTTAATTTTGTAATCATGACATCTTCTTATTGGTGGTAATTCAGGAAATGTTTCCATAGCTTTATTGGCCCTAGAATTAATTAAATTGACGTTTAAGTAAACATGAAAATAACATATGATTACTATAATATACCATTTTGTCCACAATGGACCATGTCCATCAGAAACCCCATTTATTAACCATGCAGCTGCATGACACATTTCATGAATTAAAGTATCTCTAAGTCTGTCTGGAGTATCTAAAATCTACATAGGAAAATTTATTTAATTGGTATATCTCTCAAAAATTTTTTAACAACTATATAAATGTACCTTCGTTGCCAGAACTATTCGTGAAGATCTTACAATACCACCAAGCGTTTTCACCGATTTCTTGTTGTAACAAAAACCAGCAGTTCCCCTCATACGGATATTCCATTCTACTGACATGTCTTCTGGTAATTTATTATCAAATACCTTTTCATTATATAGTTTGTACAGATAATTGCACAGATTTTCTTTATTATTTTTAAAATGTAATCTATATTTCTTAGCATCTGGATGTACATCAGTAAGAGGAACTTTTTGAGATAAAGATGCCAAAAAACTGATATATTTTTCATGTTTCAAATTGTTGGCAATTAATTTACTTTGAATGTTTGATTTGGGTACTTGCTTTGTAGTTTTAATAGAAGCTATAAAGATATTCTCATATTATATATGTGTATATATATATATACAATATATATATACGTAATATATTACGTAAATAATGTAATATTACAATACCTTTCTTAATTGTAGGTTTTGGTAGTACATCATCACCAGGATCAAATTCACTAGTATTTGAATCTTCACTTTCATCATCACTAAATGACAACATTCTTCCTCTTATGTTGAATATTTGATTATTTCTATGCATATCACCTTCACATTCACTATCTGTATCACATATTGTACGAATTCTAAAAAATAAGAAATAATGGTTATTAAAAAGTATACTTACTTTAAACATATGTTTATTACCGTTGTACAACTCCTAGAACTGCTGGTTTTGATTGTGTACTATTTGTTGATACTCTTGGATTCGTCAATGCAGTATAATACAAACTTTCATGTTCACTTTCTGATGATGTTTGATCATTAATTAAACTATCTCTCTGTTTCATATTTTTTCGCACATTTCTCTTTATTGGCGGATGTAATGTTAGATCTTTTAAAGTTATTGAATTAAAAATAATTAAAACTGTCTCTTTAAAATAAATAAGAAATGTAGTTTAATAAAACTCTACTAAAAATCATTACTTACATGTATCCGAATCATCATCTGAATCCGATATATATACTCTTTCTTTATTTATAATCTTTCTGTAACAATTAATATTTATAAATTTTAATTATTGGATTATTACTAATTAGATATAATATTAGATGTACTATTATATTTATAAATTACCTATCAGTCTGGACTGCTCTATTTTTTGTTTTAATAACTTGTTTACGAGGTTCAGATTTTGAAAATAATTCATTAGCTTTATCACGCCAAGATTTACCATATAATTCATCTAATATATTTACACACTCCATGATATCTACATTTTGTGGTTTATTCATTATAGAATCCATTGGAATTGACACATTATTAGTATGACTCTTTTTTGAGCGCTCAAAAACATTATTTTTTGTTCTTTGAGCAAATTCATTTATTATAGTCTTATGTGGTACAGTAGAGTGAGATGGATTATAATTTGGAGTTGTAGTTTTACTTTCTTTTAACTGATGTATTCTTCCCCTATTATTTGGAGTTTCATAATTCATCTCTAATCTTTCTAGACTACTATTCCCAGAGCTTATATCATTTTTATTAGTAAGAGGCACAATATTAGATGAACTATCACTTTGAGAATCAGGCGAATTAGCCATAAGCCATTTTGAAATCTGTTGCCTCTTTCTCTCTGATAATTCAACATATGCTGCTCCTCTATCTTTTTCTATATGAGTTGTGCTCAAAAATTTACTAACATGAGTTTTATAAGGATTTGCCAGATTCATTTGAGAACCTCTAATAATATCATTCTCAGAATCTATTGCACTTTCATTATTTACTTCTAAATCATTTTTAGGTGAAATAGCTGGATGTATGATCATATCATCTATTTCTTTATCAAATGCAGTATTTCTTTCTTTTGGTGATTCATATATTATTCGTGTAGATCTTATATTTTTTATAATATTTTTAGTATCTTTTCGTGAAAGCTTTTTCTTAAAATCAATATCATTTTTATTCATAGGAGATGCAGTTTTACATGATTGAATATTACTATTGAAATTCTTAGAATTATTAGTATCAACAATATTACTATGAGATTGAACATTTGTATCTGGTGTGCTTTTAACGTTGTCTGTAGTAAAACTTACATAAGTACTATTAGTTTTACTAGAAGATATTATATCTTCTTTGATATATTCAATACTACTGCATGAAGATTCATCAGATGTGTATAATATTTTATCTTTTTTTATATTATCTTTTTTTCCTTGATAGTTACTACCAAATTGGGATTTTTCATTTGCCTTCCATGTTTGA
The DNA here is from genome assembly GCF_011392965.1 of Frieseomelitta varia. NCBI lineage: Eukaryota > Metazoa > Arthropoda > Insecta > Hymenoptera > Apidae > Frieseomelitta > Frieseomelitta varia. Next base: position 40,653 of record NW_025110130.1, read on the forward strand.
AAGTACTTTTTTTCTGTAATCTTTGTAGAATCAGAATCTGAAGAATCCATAACATAAGTTATAAGATCTTTATTTGGTGTTGACTTTGATTTAGTCTTTTTAGTAACAGAACAAGTTGATTCAAAACTAGAATCACTTATTATTACTATATCTTCATCATCATTTATTTCTTGAGATTTAGTATAGTTAGATATAGTAGAATCTTGTGATAACTTTAAGCAAAAATTTTGTGAATTACAAAGAGATTCTTCCATTTTTTCTCCAAATTGCAATTTTGTATTATTATATTCACCATATATTTCATTTTGTGCTCTACATTTTACTTCATAAGATATTCCATCCTCTGTTAAAATTAACAAGCTCATAAAAGGTACTATATTAAGTAACTTCAAAAATATAAAATATAATTACTTACTGTAATTAGGCATACTTTGTCAATAAATAATCTTTAAATAATACTCTTCAGCTTAATAGATATTCCACTATCGTTATATACTCTATTTAAAGTAAATCCAAACATAAATAAAAAATGCATGTATAAACAAAAACAACACAAAATTATCACATATACTTGATAAAAGTGAGAAAATGTTATATCGAAACAGTACTTTTAAACTTGTATTATCTCATAATACAAAAAAATGATATTACATTTTGTTATAAATTATATTATGATAACTTTGAAATTGAAAGTTAAAAATTCACTGCCGTTCGAATAAAACGGTTAAAATTTGGAATCAGTATAGGCAGCTAGTAACATTAAGAAAAGAACTAGGGTAGTACTAAAATTTCCATTGGTAATATTAAAAACGTCATTAAATTATCACGTGTATAATATTTATATTTTATTTTGCTTACTTCTTGCAAGAAAGCGTAGTTATTAATTTCCATACAAGATATGACATTTTAAAATTCAAAAGATTAGTGCTAATATTTGCTAATATTTGTACGTGCAGTGAATAAGTAATATTACTAGATATCATAATATACATTTAAATATATAAAAACGTACGAAGTAGTACAAACTTTAATATTTTTGAAACTAAGAATAAAAATTGAATCTTTCAATTTCGCAGATAAAAAATACTTTCGAATAACTTTTAGAACAGATGTGTTCGATGAAATTAGTTCTGTAAATAAATTGCCATTTATTGTCATATCTTGAAAGTGAATGAAATTGATCAAAAAAAATTATTTCTTCACTGAGAAATTTGGCATTAATCCAAATGTTAACCTCAAGTGTTTCCGCTAGTTTTGAACGTTGATTTAATGACCCAGAATTATTCTATGATATATTCGTTACGTATATGCAAAAGATATGATCAGATAAATAGATATTGAAAGATAATAGAAATAGAAAGTGGAATAATTGACAATTATAACTTATCAAATACATTTGAAATCTTCCTATGAGTTATTTAACACTGTTGTGTCGATTATTCTTCTTTCTAATCTTATATTCGAAGTTACTGTTAATTGCTCATTACACCGAAAATAAAATCCGAACAATATGGCTTAAATTAAACTCGATTAAATTCTAATCCAAGTTGGAAAATATCACTTCTAACCATCTAAATAGATATCACGAAAATCATTACAAGTTTTAAGTTTCAACAATTTCAGTAGAAACAATTAAGTTCTTAGATGTTGAATAAAATTTGTTGAAGGAGAAAGGATTAATACTTTCGATAATTATTAATAAGTATATACTAAGGAAAGTTTGAATTGGCTTTTATTAAAATATAATAATATAGGTTTGTTAATGAAAGATCGTTTCTTAATATAGGAAGAAAGGAGAATTATCAATAAGTATATATGTATTTCATACTCTAAAAAAAATTTATTTCTTCATTCTCAATATTCACGAAATTTCAATGCTGATGAATTATCAAATATTTTGTGAAGATTTTCATCAAAATGCAATTGATATTCTGCCATAAAACTCGGAAAATATTAACAATGAAGTTGCGAAAACTTTTAAGCTCGATGATCCGGTCGATCGTAAATATTCCATCGAGTCTCGTAACGAAAACACCGATGAGAATCTTCAGCTTTTCCATTAATTCACACGAAAAGACTTTTCATGTTTTGCATAGTTAAAAAGCTCTTGAGATTTTTGAAGTAAGGATAACAAAAGCAAGTTCCATTTCAGGTGATAGATAAGTCACTGCAATCGATTTTTTTTTTTTAATCTTAGAATTGTCAAACTTTCTTCGCAAATGTGTTTCAAATAAAAAAAAAATCGCATTACTCACAAAATTGTATTTAGAAAAGAAAAATATTCTACGCTACATTAATACATATAAACTGCGGATTTGAATCGAGAAGATCTCGAAATTACTAACAGTGATACAAAGCGACATTTAATATGGTAATATATGTATGCTGGGTATAATCTAATGGGGCGTGTTTACATACGTAGTAGATTCACAGTCAATGCATTGATAATGTTGCGTTTCATGGTTCGGAAAAAAATTACATCTATTGACCCTGCATATTTGTCTGTATGTGGTAGTATAGGAGTCCATAAAAATATCAAAAACTAAACCGATATCGTCGGAAATTAAATACGATTCATAGAATTTTTCATCTTTGTAATGCAGTTGTATTTTATGTACATGCGTGCAATTTAATAATCGTCCATATTTCTGTTTCCTTAAAATTTCTCTTTTGTTATTCGATAATTATTTCCTATAAATTTTAGCTATTCGTGCCTCTTCCTTAAGCTGAAATATCAATATTAATAGCTTTCAGTCTTGCAATTGCAAATATTTTAAAGCTAAATCTCGAGAAGGACATGCACTTTATACTCGCTCACCCTTCTACAAATATTCCCACATGAAATTCAAACATTAAAGTACTTTTCAATCGAATCCAGCAAACACGTAAAATCCAGTTTTCCATTACCTCTGGAGCGATACTAGCTTCCTTGACAAGATAAATCTGGGATTAATGCTTCGAGAAGATTTTTAACTTTGTTTATTTTTCTTATTTGAACATATTGCTGACTTTTCTATTCGCTATTCGATTAACAGATGTATACCTTTCTTTCAGAACACGACGATCAGATGTGCGTTTCACTCGAGGGGATATCGTCTTTGTCAGACATTCGATATCTAAGACGTCCATTTTTCATGTGCACTAGGATCGATGATTTTTTTGTTTGTTGTAAAAATTGCGAGGCATAGATTTCTTCAGTGTTTTTATCTACTGTCAGCGAATCGTTGACAGGCACGTTATTTATTCGCTTTTTTGTCTCTCCATCCTCTGACTCTGACTGTAATTGGGCCGCATCGTGTAAGTTGATTTCCATGGCTCCAGTTGCACTGTACCTATATATACGTATGTCGGGAGCGACAATTTCCGGAAACATGAATTCATTTACAAACTTTCACACTTGTACGATGTGTAAAGTGTTGTCACGTATACGTGAGATCAACAATTCGTCAAACACGAAAATAGGTGTAAAATTAACGAGGAACAAGATGCTTTTAACAAGCGTAACACAAACTGTGACTTACATCGCATGTTGTTGCCTATTTATGCTTCCTCCTCGAAACACCCGAGATCCTCTGCTAGGCCTGACATCGTAAATTGTGCTAGAATGTCTCACATTGCTCAGGTCAACTCTATTAATGGATGGATTGCTGAGAAAACATCGATATGTTTCCTTAAAAGCGTTCCGATAATTCACGCTCATCACATTATACAGGATAGGATTAATGGTAGTGCTGAAGTAGTAAAGACAACCGGTAACCGGATATACCCACTGATCTATATCATCATATGTCGAGTCCGCGTACACGTATAATAATCGTTGAATATGAAATGGCGCCCAACAGATGAAAAATGTGATCACTACGGCACCTGTAGAATCAAGTTGGAGCACGATTTCTATTCATCTTGATTTCAACGTTCCGGTGTTACGCATGTTATGACAAGTTTCATTTACTAATACTATATACTATACTGTTATCTTTTTATTTTTACTTTTACTGATACTACACTGTTATTTTTTTACTTTTTTTCTTATCTTTCGAATATAAATCTATAAATCGACATTGATATTTTACAATGAATTCTGAGAAGTGTAAATGGCAATGTTTGTAAACGAAGGAAAAACTTGATAAGTACGTTTTTGTTGATTTTCTAATTTTAATTTCATTCTATAGAAAAAACAAAGTTTTTTTCAAAACTAGTTGAGAAAATTTTGTGGAAGCTGAGGCATAATTATTTTAATGTCTTTAACATCTTAATATTACGACGAGCGATACTCTGAAAATTTTAAAATGGATAAACACGTTTAGCCCCAAAGCTAAATTAAAAAATTTTCAATTATGTTACAACTTGCAAAAATATTGGTATTTTGAGGCAATTTTGTCACGTGTTATCGACAAAAAGTCGATAATGGAAAATTTGAAGTGATGGTCGCACGTTGCCGAAAAACTTTGACATCCACGTTCGAATATTAGCTTTCTCATCAATTTCTGAACACGTTTCTTAATAGAGTATTATCTATCATCGCGGAATAACGCCTGTCTTTGTGGATAATTCAGTTCATTCTCTACATTTGCATGTAGGTATGAAACTAATTCATATATTTACGAAAAGCTCATTAAAATCTGGCAAGAACGAAGAATTGGATAACATTCATTTAAAACTAAACATTTACTCAGCATTCGTGTGATGGTTTTCCGTGACTGGGCTTGTTTGGTTTCACCATGAACATATCCCTCGACGTTCTGCGCGAGGCTGTCACTTTGTATTCGCAACCCTATTCTCACGTAGAGCACCGCGATAGACACCATTGGTATAAGAAAAAAGAGAATGCAGCTAAGTTGATAAAGAGGAAAATCTGGCATGTTTTCCTTCAACATCACACAGATAGCCGATTCCTCCGAGTTTCGTGTAGAATCTGGAAATCGAATTAAAGCGATATTTTCAGCGAAAGAAAATAACTGCTTAATCAAATGAAAGAAAGAAAAAAAAAAGTGAACCACGCGAAAATTACCACAAGGAAACGCGGTCAGAGTCGCGTATATCGAAAAAAGCTTTTGACATGAATTTCTCAATCTCATTTATTCCATTGGTATTTCCAATTTTCCAAACCATTCACCGACTATCAACTACATTTTCGATTTATGATCGTAAACGCAGTTTACGAGATGTACTGTGAATAAATATCTATCCCAGTATCGTATATCTGCACTGTCGCGAAATTTCGTCAATATGAAATTTGTAATTCGAATGTAAAATTAATACTCTCAACTTTCGAATACTTGTTGAAATTTCTAAAAAGCTTTTATAGAATTACAGAAAACTTCTGTAGCAACTTTGCGAACAGCGAACCTGAACCATAAACGACGCAGAATAACGAATAGTTTTGTAAGAACTTACTTTGTGGGTATTCAACGTAATTTATGTCAATATAAGTAGCAAATGGCATAGCAAAAATCAAAGCTGTCAGCCATGCACCAAATATAGATCGTATAGAACGCTTCAAACCACTCCCATAATGACGAAGAGGATGATAAATAGCCAAGTATCTTTCTACTGAGAACGCTACGATAGTTAGTACCGATACGTAAGAGGACCTTCAAAAAGAATATTCCTATAGTTTACATGATTTTTCCTGCATTATTTAGTATAATGTTTCAAATATTCTTATTCTATTCTTTGGCTGATGTTACATCGACTTACGTTTCAGAGACGTATGCTCTTAGTTTACATATACCTAATCCCCATTGCCATGGATATTGTTGCCAAAATACACTCAATTCGAAGGGTAAACCTGAAAATCGATTGAAAAATTTGTGTTTGTACTGTTACTACGATCATAGAAATCTATGCGTCTTTTAACTATCGGCGAAATAAATGTCGTTTTTGTTAAATTTATTCGTTGAATTATTTTTCTCGATCGACCTATAACCGAATATTCGAAACCGTTTTCATAACTAAAAGAACAGAAAGGTACGCTTTGATGAGCTGTACTCAATAATATGAACGTAAAAACGGAAGAGGTGCGATAATATAAATGGAAAATATTTTCCAATCAAACTTTGATATTTTCTGTCAGATTCCTTTCCATGTTACGTTAGCTCGTACCTCGTAATTATTCAAATTCAATTACTGCTTTGGTTATGTCAATGGAAAGAAAGGAAAAAAAGAAGATGATATAGAGTAATGATTCTGGATGAAAATCAAGACAAATCTGGACAAAGTCAAGGCTATTTTCGATGCAAATTACTCTATTCATAATTGATAAAACGCCCGATAAAAATGAAATCGTAACACGAAACTCTTCGTTATTACAAAGATGATCAAACAATCCATTTGCTAGTTCAACCATCCAATATGTGACGATTGTGCAAATATTGTCTCGCAATCGTAATTCTACTGAAGTTACTAATCGGTTCATATTGTCGATTAGAAAAGTTTGTCGGTAAATCAAAGATATCAATAATGAGTCAAAAATTTCGAACAACGTATTTTTCTTAAAATTCTAATTATTTCTTCTTTCTTATTTCTAATACAGTTCTTTATCATTACAGATAGATAACAAATACGATCTTGTTAGATATATGTAAGTACTTATATATGTACCAATGCAGAAATTGAATGATACGTCAATTACTTGTTTTACTTATATCAGTTTCCATTTCTATCACAAGCATACGATATATAAACATAATCTGTCATCAATGAATCCCGTCTGTCTCTTGGCTAGTTATGAATTAATCGCAACTAATGGATTCAATACGTTATCTACACGCGTCAGTCTGAAACGATATTGTACATAAATTGTTTTGATTATCATGAGACTAACAAAGGGATATCTCGATTTTAAATTAATAACATAATTAATAATTAATTAAATTTGCAAATAAATTTCCATCTTGTCTGAGATGTTTTTTTAATTCAAATGCTTCGATTTGCAATTATCGTATAAATTATGTTTGATCGTAATTACGAATCAACATTGATTACTAAAGTATTTCCGCAAAAAATATAAAGGAGGAAACAAATAACGCACATTCTCGAACTTACCTAATATCAAAAGCAGCAAGTCGGATACCGCTAAATTGAACAAGTAATAATTCGTCGGAGTCTGCATAGTCGGATTCCTCCATATAACGATACAAGTGATCGCATTGCCGATAAATCCGGTCACGAAGATGATAACGTACGTAAGAGTAACAGGCACAACCAACGTCAAGGGCAAATACTTAGGACCGAGTATTTTTTCCAAGTATTCCAATTCATCGCTGTTGTTCTCGTAAAACGAGACGTTCATCATTCACGAAACTTAATCACTGTGTTTTTCCCCTCCTTTAAGTCACGCAACAACATTCATTCTACTTCACTTTGAAAATATTTAACAGTTTATTTTCCCCATAGAAACCTGCTCGTTACTCTTCGACGAACGATAATTCGTCTGTTGCTCGAAATTAGAGCTCGAGAGTCGAAAATATCACAGAATGTTACTCTTTTATTTAGGATAATAACACCGATGCCCCCTCGCGCGAGGGATGATTTTAATAGCGCACCATCCGCCAGATCGTGGACAAGTGACGTCTCCCGAGTTGCTCACCTTTGCACCACGCGCCCATCCCTTTCACCCCCGCAAGCCAGTCCACGTCGTAATCCGACCAATAAAATCGCGCGAATCTCGGCAAATCAACCATTCGAAATATTTTCTGCAATTTCTGATTGTTCTTATTACGAAGGGGGAATTTCTGCACGCGCGTATGTCTACACATATTTCACGTGTCGCAGCCGACCGCGGGATTGCTTTTCTCGTAGACGCGATTTAGTATTTCCGCGGTCAGGAGTGTAACGTTAAGCCAAACTTAACACCGTGATAAACTGAAACTTTTGTAACAAAAAGATAAACGGTCGCACGATTTTCATTTAGCTTTAACGTGGAATGAAGAATTCCTTCGAATATTGTTGTCCTTCCGACATTATTTGATTTACTCGCGTCGATCACTCCACGTCAGCAGCTATGGCAAATAAAATTGAATTTGATCGTTCCACGGTATTGTAAAAATTTAATGTTGTTTGATCTTACGAAGGAAAAGTTACCAGTTGTGCGTGATCTCGTTAGAAGCCATTGTTAATGCCATCGTTATTAAAACCCTGTACTTGGAGTTAGAAACGGTACTATATCACGTTAAAACGTGCAATTAATGTCGCTCATAAGATGAAAACAACGCAAGTATGGAAGGATGCGTATTTTCGGTGTCCACTTAACGTTGGAAATCACTTCAACGACATCAAAGCATGGGTTTATTTCGTTTCTTATTGTACACGTGATCAAGTACAAATGTTTTTCGTGTAATTTATTTTCAGTAAATCGTAAATATTTCTCTATGTTTAATTGAAAACTTTTGATTTCGACAACTTGTTCTTTCATTCTATCGATCTTACGTCGCGTCTCGAGAATTTTCATTTCGTCCTGCAAATTTCCACCTTATAATTTCTAGGTGTTGATCTCTGCGACTTGCATTCATTTGCACGTTCTTCACAGAAGCATGACAAAATACAGCAAATTAACGTTCGAAGTATGGAACAATCTTTGATACCTTTCTCGTTCTATGGTCGGGTTTGTCGGTATCGCGAACTAAAAAGTGAATCACATATTTCTTCGACTTGTAAGTTTCCCGCAATAAATATTGCCTGTTTCTCTCGTGATCAAGACGAGCAATCTCAATTGCTTGTTTCGGAAAATGTATCTGATGGAAATGGCAGAACAAGAAAGTTTCTTCGTAATCAATAGTTATTGGCGGAGCATACGAGTCGAGGATTAAGATCAACGTGCCAAGAATAAAAATGTAGAGAAAGAACTGAAAAATACGACAGTTTTGACACTCCTTAATCCCTCTCAATGTGTTAATTCAGCTGTTGATAAAAAAAAAAAGACAAAACAAGGAATGAAAAATATAGCTTTGTTAAATACGATGAATGAACGTGGACAAAAACGAAAACTTGAGAAGCAAACGAAGCAAATTCCTGCTTTCTTTACGTCACGTTTATTTCGTGCTTTACCTTTGGCGTCTTCGTACCGTGTACCGACATAATAGTATTACGTTTCCTCGTTTTTGTCCTTATTCAGTTTGCGAGCAAGGTTTTAGGTGATAAGCAGTAGATTAGAAAACGTTGTGTCTGAAAAGGAAAGAGGAAGATCAATAAAATCGCGCATACTGCAGCACATGAATGATATCTAACGGTATTATCATCGCGCGAGAAAACGATATTACCCATTGCAATGATTTTTGGCCCATCAGTTGTGCGAAAATGATCCGAAAAATGCACTGGTATATCAAATAGCAGCATTCGACAATCACGAATACGATCAATTCTGTCAAATCACACGAATATTCCAAGACAAGCGTTGCTATTTTCATCTTCTTGAAATGTTGTTATTAACAGTCATATCCGACGTTAGACGGAATATCATGAACGAATACGAAAAGTTTAATTCAGGTTACACCATTCATTTTGACAAGTTGAACTCCTAACTCGTTCTTTTGTTCAGCGTCAAAATTCTATAGTTGAGAAGTAGAAAGATTAACCCAATTCTATCGAAGTTGTATTATTGGCACATCTTTTAAAAAGTTGTTTTCTTAAAAGTATCAACAATTTATCACGTGATATTCTATCATTTTCTACGTAACGATTATTGTGTTATAAAATACAATTTTCTCGCGAAAGTTAAAAACAGAAGGTAGAGAGAGATTCATTTCGAATCATCTCGAATTTTATTATTATAGAGCCAATAGCGAACTCGAATTAAGCTAAATGAATCACGTAACAATATTAAAAGTTAAAAGTTTTGCTACTACGGCAATTACTTTTTGCTCTTTTAAATACGGAGTTTTATTTACACAAACTGTACACAAAACTGTGTGCTAGTTTTTTTGTAATTATGTGTGAACTCGAAGAGTAGACACCTTGCAAATACGAAACTTCGATTTTCGTACCCATGAACTTCGTACACTGATACAAACGTAAGTTTGTCACATTTCCTCCGTCCATGTTCACTACGAAGTTCGAACTTGATGTCAATCAATTCGAAACTTCAAGAAGTAATTAGAACTTGTTCCTCGGTAAAATAATTCTTGGAAAACTTTTACTGCAAACATACTATTTTTAAATACCATATTGTGCATTTCTCCATAATATATTCTCTGCGAATTTAAATTATTCTTACTGTGAATGTGTCACTTTAAAATGTGAATCGTAAATTCTACAGAATGTTAATTTTAATTTCCTATTATCCGTGTGATAATTTATTAATTTCGTTATTAATTTCCTCTGAATTCACGTGAATTTTAATTTGTTATTAATTTGAAAAAAAGGACGGAGCAGAGAAAAGTTAACACACAAAGCGAAATAAGTAGTCTTGCATTGTTAATAACAGAAGAATAAGAATTTTGAGGAGAATACAAAAACTTTGATGGAAAAAATATCTAATAGAAAACTTTAGAAAATTTAAAACAGTTTCTTGATTGTGTTCAGTGGTATTTAAAATAGCTTTCCATAAAAAGGTCTCAAACTTTTGATAAAGAGAATAGGATCAACATTCTTGATGTCCCAAGTGTACGTAGAGAAAGTTAGGCCTGGGACTTGGAAATGTTTCCAAGCTAGCCTTCCAGGCGCATGTGTGTATGAATGACGAATTTTGTGCAGATGAGGAAGAAGGGAGTGAGTTGCGAGCCGTAAAAGCGAGAAAACAGAGAGAGAGCTGTGAATCTTGAGTGAGCGAAGATTGAATGTAAATTGTAGTGATTAAGAAAAAATAGTGTAAAACGTCATTTTATAATCATTATTAAACGAATTTTCTTTATTTAACTTTATAAATAAATAACCATCTTTTATTAAAATTCCTACAAATTGGAGTCTCAAGTCAGGATTCCTACACTTCTTTGCTATCATTTGCTATCAAACTAAAACATTTCTTACTCATCTTTTGAATCATACTACTAGAACAAATGTCGTTTACTAATGTATTTATATTCCGGTTTTTACAATTTTTCACTAAATTTATTAAGTATATATTATACATAATCCTTAAGTACAATCGAATAAAAATTAATTTACAATATGGTCAAAAAATAAATAACTATAAAACTTGACTTTTTGTACTTAAAAACTATTATGTACAATAACTTTTAACACCTAACAATGTACAACTTAAATTACAAAAAGCTACTAGTTGTAGAGCCAGACTTCTCCTCGTTCGTGTTACATACAGAATTCTTGTCCTCCTGAATAACTGAGTGCGTTCGATTGAGAAGCGGTTTCGACGTGGAATCTTCCTTTTTCAGCACGTATGATTTACGGGCGACATTATCGTTCGTGTTTCCATCTCTAGTCACAGTTTCTCGACTCGCAGTAAATCGAAACATCTCTTTCGCCTGACTGATAGTGTACCTAAACAGAAATGTCAGCGATATTAAACGTCGTCACTTTGACAACTTTTTGCGGAACTATGTTAATAATAATAATACTACCTCACTGAACACCTGAAGTTCCGCGCTTTCTCGCTCGAACTATTATTACGCACTTGAGACTCCCCGGTCACCCAACTCCTCCTGCCTGTCATTCTCGTTTTGCAGCAGATCGTTTGTTTAAACGCTTTTCTATACTTCATGCTCATTAAGTTGTATAAAATCGGATTGACGGTTGTGCTGAAGTAATAGAGACATCCGCTTAAAATGTACAGGCATTCGTTCAAGTCTGGATAATAGTCAGATTCTTGCGCGTAAATGTAAAGCAGCCGCTGAGCGTGGAACGGTGCCCAACAAACGAAGAATAAAATAACAACCGCAGCTAAAACAATAACAACTATATATATATATATACATCTCTCGTAAAAATAATGGTGCTACGTGAAACGTCGAAGATAGAAAATATATCCTACTTAACATTCTGATCACGGACTTTCGAGACTGAATTTGTCTCGAGTCACCGTGAATGGCGCTCTGCACCACCGAGTTCATAGCATCATTTGTACTGTTCCTGATTCTCGCGCCCATCCTGGTATACACCACCAAGATAACCAGCATCGGTATCAAGAAAAATATGATGCTGCTCAACTCGTACAGAGGGAAATTTGGCATATAGGGCAACAACATGCCGCAAATCGCGGAATTAGCCGAGTAATTGCCGGAACCTGAATAATTATACGTTTCTGTTATTTCTTGCGACACGTGCGAGTAAAATCAATGCAATGGGACTTTTTAATTAACCTGGTGGATATTCGACCAAGTTGACTTTCGTGTAGATTGCAAATGGTATAGCAGAAATCAAGGCAATCGACCACGCAGCCAAAATGAAGCGTATCGGTCTTTTCAAGCCACTCATCGTATAAACGCGAAGCGGGTGACAAATCGCCAAATATCTTTCCATAGAGAAGGCTACTATCGTAAGGACTGATACGTAAGAAGATCTGCATCAGGCAAAGAGCACGTTTCAGTGGAAAATTCAAATGATACAATAATTCGCAATATAGTCATAGGTTGCTTACACTTCCGATACGTATGCTCTGATTTTGCAAAGACCGACTCCTAGGGCCCATGGGTATTGTTGCCAAAAGAGGCTCAGCTCGTTAGGTAATCCTGAAAGTGATTAATAACGATAACGATCGAAGAACAAGCAGATAGTGATCGAACGACCGAGATAATTTCATTTCGATTATATTAACACAAGTCTTTATTTTTATTGTTTTACATGTAGTTATCTGTAACGTATTTCTGTGACGAGCGTGCAATTGACGTCAGATATCTACGCCGGAACAACGAGTATCGTAACAATTGAAGAATGCATGCGCCTCCGTGGTACACATAACTCATTTTCTCGAAAGTAGATTTTACGACGGACTTAAACTCGGAGGGTAATTAATGCGTAGACACGCGTAAGCAATGTCTTACGACGAAGTTGCGGAGACAAGAATCCGTAGCTCCCATGTTAAACCGACTTCAATATTTATTATATCGTTTTAGAAACTGTTTCTATCTCCTTTTAGATAACTGTATATTATATAATGTAACGATACAATTATCTAATGAGGACCTATTTCCTAATAAACGCTGACAACGAAGGCTCGACGCACGTTAAACGACTCGTTTGATAGGATATGATTACTCTAAGTTCAAATGAATGTCATCCTACTAGAAAACGCTAATTAGAAGCAATGGTATCGTACGATATTTTACGATCAATATTCGATATCGAACGTACCGAATGCACGTAAATATTGAACATCTTATCACAATTTTTTTAGTCGGCGATTTTCATCGCTGTTGCGAACAATATACCTATCGATAAGAATTGGACATTTTTTTCTATCTTTTCGATCATACACGCAGAAACGGCTTCTTTCTCACAGCATAAAAAATACAATAAAGTGTGATTAAGTATTATCTATCAAGTTGAATAGACCACTTGGGATATGAGATTTTTTATTATAATTTAATCGGTCTCATTGACGTCTATAACTTTCAAAATAGAAAGGTTCTCTGTGAAAGAAGAAGTTCTCGGCTAATATTTTTCATACGATTACAACGCTAACACAGCAACATTCAAATTTCATTATTGCTACTATAGAATGCTCTTATCTCCGCGTCGTTTCGTTATCTTAATCTTTGATTTTGGCTATTCAAACGACGAATGTACGTGCGAGTTAATTTTGTAAACGTGAGACAAAATATAAATATCTGTAGCTGAAGCATTATGTTTATTTCTATCGTTTTAAGTCTCTGAGAAGTCGACAAAGACTTTTCAGAGAGGCATCTGCGCATCCATGACTTTTATCCTAACAAATTCGCTCTATGACGCAAATAAAAACGACATTACGATCAGCAAACAACTCACTGAGCAGATAACAATCGCTCATGTACACATTAGAGGAAGATTAATTTAAAGCCTTTATCATCGAGTTAAGAAACAAAAAGTAAAACGGTCGGAATTCGAGTCGCGTCATTTCTGCCTGTACTTCTCGAAACAATCTCTCTTGTTTCCTATTTCTTTGTTAATTTCTCTTATATTAACAATATATTCGAACATAAATTCTCACTAAATTAAAGTGAATTATTCCCGTCCAAGTTGTTTCAATCGAAACGCTTCTTCCCGTTTAATAACTCAATCGTGTGAATGTTATTTCAGGGGTCGGGCATAAATCTAATTCGATTATACAGTCCCTTCGTGTCGATTAAAAGCAAATCGATGATGTACCTATAGAGGATTGGATGTATCCGTCCACGCTTTATCTTTATTACACGTCTATCGAACCTCATTATCATCATGTTCCTTCATAAATTGTTTTCACGAACGGGGAGAATGAGAATGATTGACATGATCCGGACAAAGCTACAAAACGAGCAAACGCATGTAAACGCATGTAAACGCGACTCACCCAACATAAGTAGAGTAAGATCGGATATAGCCAGACTGAATAAGTAGTAGTTGGTGGCCGTTTGCATCGAAGGATTTCTTATAATTACGATGCATGTCGTGACGTTTCCAAAAATACCAGTCACAAAAATTGTCACGTACGCTATCGTTAACGGTATTACCATCTTCAGAGGCAAATACTTAGGTCCAAGCACCTTGGCTAAATATTCGGCTTCTGTTAAATTCTCCAAGTCCCAATCCTTCCAAAAGTCATGGAGATAGTTTGTACCGTCGTCCGACGTTTCCATGATGAGTGATACAGTGGGAGAATTAAATTTTTCTTCCACTATGTATCAAATAAACTCTCCCGTGAAAGGAGTTCTGTCACGATCGTTGAACATTTAAAAGGAAAACTGCGTGTTCTTAAACAAAAGGTCAGAATACTTCGATACTTCTCACCTTTAATTTAATTTAAGAATACATTATGCGTGATCATAGAAATTATTATCATCGGTAAACAAAGCATCCTCTTGCGATAAACCGATGTCGAGTCAACAAACTACGATCGGTCGATCGTTAATAGGTCACGAGCTTAAGACATGTTGAAGAAAGTGTTTCACTTAGCGTAATGAGGAATCGTACATTTGTCATTACATTCATTTTATTTAAATTTAAATGGCAGGCTATTCAGTATTGTATTAACCGGGCTTGGCGTAAGTTTGCTCGACTGCTTTTCTGTTAATGATTCACCATGTATTTCCATTCTTATTCTTCCAGTTACAAATCATCTCGACATTGTTGAATCTTCTCACAAACGGGAATACACAATGCACCAACACCAAAGAAACGCGTTATTGTTTATAGTTATAATTAAATGGCTGGAAAAACAGTTTAGCACAATTACTTGCAATTTTTACTGGTATAATATAGTACGTTCATATTTCGATAGTGACGCTCGTGAAATATATTGTTACTGCAAGTGCGAATAGAGTAGAGAGAATTGGAAGGAAAAGTTGAAACGAAGCACGCGGTGACAAGCCAAAAGGAGATATCTGTTTTGTACGTATAACTTGCTGTCATTAACACAGATGATCAAAATAAATGGTCGAAATGAAGGGGAGGACGGTAAATCAGCCAATCGTCGCTGTCGAGAGCAGACTACCGTACAGTGTGACGGAACGTAATATTCTTAACGATATCGTTGGACACCTTTCGTCTCATCTCTTCTGATTTTGCGATAAGAGAATCGGTATAACGTTCCGTTCAGGTCTATTAAGATTTTCAATGGACTCGGTTATCGCATTTGAAACTGTATCTTGATATGCGCTACTTTTTATCTTCAATTATAATGTAAACGTAACTTTCATCAATAGTTTATAACATTTTATCGAGCTTGGTGGCAAATTCCGGTTCTTATGAGATAAGCACATTCTTAAAATTAAAGTCACAATGAGAATCAAAGAACAAGAAGGATATTGATGTATAAATGTGTTTGTTCAAAAATTCATAAGAAATGCATATTTATACTACCGTGATTCACTGCTCAGAAGAGAATTTTCGATTTACAATGCAGTGACCAAATACGAAGCATTCCGTGATTTATAGAGTTCACGGAAACATAAAAAGAGATCATTTTCGTGGTATTTGTATTTGAAATTCTAGAGGGATTAACACATTAGTTACGGCAGCAAACATGTTTTTTTGAAGATGATGAATTTT
>NW_025110130.1:57935-61030 GCF_011392965.1 Frieseomelitta varia
ACTTCATCGAGACTAACATCAAATGTAAGAAATCGACTGCTCCACTTTGAACTACCCAATTTACTTTCGTGGGTAAATATTTCTCATCATCTGTCGGATTTTCTAAAGCTGCGGTCAGCCTGGACTTCAAAAAAGGTGTAACAGGATGAGGTTGCTGCGCGATTTCTTCCAAGCTGTTGAACATCGCGGACTCTGAACCACCGGTCCATTTACCTTTTTCAAACATCACCGGTAATGGTTTGTCGTATAATTTTGATATTTTGTATGCCTCGTATGACGAATAATCTTTGTCGGTAAGTTTAGTAGTATGTTCAGGTTTCAATTTAAAAACCTTTCTGCCTTTCGTCATGGCAAACATTTTTCGAGACTTGGATGTAACTTCGCTATCTGTCATAGACGGGTTGAATTGTTTTAAGAGTGTTTCTGCAAACTTTTGACCAGCGCCATAAATTCTAGCATAATTAATAATTTTTGCTTGACTCCTGGAAATCCCAACTGCTTTGGCAGTAACATTGTGCATGTCAGTCTCGTTAGATTTGGTGCCAATTAATGTCATCCAACCAAAGGGCGTAGCTCCATGAATTTTTTTATAATATGCATCTCCTATTATCGACGAGAGCCACAATTCCTGACTGTCAACATCGGCGCCGACAATATTATATCCTGGAGGCGCTTGAATCATTGCTCGTAATTCAGAACCGATACGTTCAGAATGAACGTTAGATGCAGTCATCCATGTAGGTTCTACTGCTCGTCTAGTCAACGTTCCGCATACAACTACCAAAGGTAAAATTGCTCCATAACGCATTGACTTTCTTGAACTTTTAACGCCTCGTTGTAAATACGAGTTTTCAAACCATACCGCAAACTGTGACATAATTCTGTCCCTGTTATTTCTCCAATATGAAAGCATCCTTGCAATTTTCAAAATTTCCGCAGCACTAGCATCTGAACTAGCCAATACATTTTCTGAAAACTTGTTCAAAAAATCTTTGCTCAAAGGATTACCGACATTACTGCTTTTTCCATCTTTGTGAGGTAATTTAAGGAAGTAACAACAATTATCAATAACCACATTGCACCATTGTGCACTGCCTTTGTAAATATTATTTAACTCAACAGTAGGCTTTTTCTTTTTGTTACGCCAGAATTCAGTTTTATGCAAGTCATTTTGCACTTCTTTGTCGATAGTTGATAATGTATAATTTGTTTCATCAAATGAATTTCCTATCTTCGAAAAAGAACAATGTGCTAAAAGTTGTTTTAAAGGTACTTTAGTTTTAATATCTAAATTGTTAGTGTAAGGTACTAAAATACCCCAGCCTTTATCTTTCATATGATATAAAGGATAATATTCCCATGTTAAATTTAAAAGCTTTGGAACAATTTGTTTAGAAACACTTATATTTTGAGGCCCAGGAGCCCAGTTTTCATCATTTATTTTAGGGCAAAGTTTTCTATACCAAGCAGGATACCCTGGCTTATGTGGTAATTTCAAAGGTAAAAACTTCCTTGTCTCTGTTAAATAAGCAAATTCTTTCTCTAAGGGATCTTCTTCATCTTCATCATCCGTTAAGTAGCATTGAGTTTCTAATTTTTCCTTCTTTTCTACCTTTTGTACTTTACATACTTTCTTAATTGTTTTTGAATAACATGCTTTTGCTTTAAGTGTTTGTGTACTCCAATCTTCATCCCACATCCATAGATCTTCTTTATATTTTTCATTATGCATAAGCTCGCAAACAGCATTAGCTCTATTAGCAAGAATAACTTTAGTTTCATAATTTAAATCTTCAAATGTAGTCTCTGATTCGTTTAAATATCTTTGCCAATTAGAATTTATTGGCAGATATGCTGTACCAACCTCTAACATCCCTGCTAAAGTAACAGGATGAGGAAATCTTTCTTCAAATGTTGGAAATAAATGGCATAAAACATTATGAGTTGCAATTACATCATTTGCACAATATGTCATCAAAGAGTTGAAGTCTTCTTTGATATTTGCCAAAGTTCCATTTACAAATATATCTCTGGATTCTTTGCTTATTTCAGAACCACAATAAAATTTATGAATTTCTGCTAAACTACTTAGTGAAGTTTGCATTTGTAAATTTAATTTTTCATTTGTATCCTTTGTTGAGTTTAAAATTGCTCTTTGATAGCTGTTAATTCCACCAATACATATATGAAGTGACATGGTGTCAAGAAATCTTAATCCTGTATGTTTCAACCAATACTGTTCTTTAATTTTACTTCTATCATATGATACATTATGACCAACCATAATCTTTGGCTTTTTATGAAAAGAAGTCAATTTTTCACCATTTTCAGCAGCTGTACTTTCCATTGGTATTAATTCATCTATACTGAATCGTCTACCTTCAAAATTTCTACTTAAACCATTAATTAAAGATTTTGATACCCAACCGTACCATGCTTGGTTAGTTACTGCAGTTGCAATTGTTGGTAAAGGACCTTCTTTTAAACAAACTTCCACATCAAAAATAACAGCATCTTCTAGTGGATAATCCACACTCTGTATTCCATCAACACTGTATCTTGTCCAACCTTCTTTCAATAACCACTGATTTGGCATTTGCGGTATATCTATCATAATAGTTTTTATAAGTTTTGTATAAGGTTCAACCTGTGCTTTTCCAATGTTATAAAAATGTTCTTCAATATTATCTCCTTTCAAAGGAGGTATTTTAATATCAACATCAGGTAGTCTACTCGCATCAGTAATATTTATCCCGTATAAATGTAAATCATTTTTTATAGATTGTATTTCTTTCTCTGATATTTTTTCTTCTTCAGGACAATTTTTAAATATTTGTTGATGTAATGATTTCGGAAGCATTTGTATATTAATTTCATTAATTCTTAGGTTACTTTCATTGATTTTTCCATTGTAAATTTCTTCCTGTTTATTTTTATTCTCTAATATTTGTGTATTTTTATGTTTCATTAAAACTTTTTCGTGATTATTTTTCATAGTATTCATTGGCAGGTAGAAACTCTTTTCAATATCTTTTGGTATTTCAGATAAATCTTCGCATTCTCTTGATAAAACAGTCGAGTTATTAGGAATATAA